>NC_134405.1:164173788-164473788 GCF_038048845.1 Mixophyes fleayi
ATACATAGATAATGTCAGACTTTTGTAGTTCTGTCCACGGACAGTGCTGGGTGTATATAAAGCAAAGTCAAGGAAATAAAACACCTACAATGTGGCCAGGATATGTCTCAGAGACGTTTCATGTGATCAGTTCAAAATTTGAATCTACTATCACACTATACTGGTGAGTTTGTTCTATTTCATCCATTTAAAAAGTGTACAACATTAGTGCTTTAGTTGTTTAAGCAGACATCAGTTGTGCGCCATAAAACCATGACAGCTGAATAACAATCCTAGGGTATGTGCCTGTTATGTTGCCATAGTAATGCATACCTGGATGAGACGTAGTCTGGGAGCTGCAGTGTTACTCTTTTCCACACTGAGCTGTTGATGGAGTTATAGATTGTGGCTTCATGGAACTGGAACGGGGAGCAGCCAATGCTGTTTGAGGAGGAAGGAAGGCATTGTGTCTGAACCAGCTGCCATAAATCTGTTCTGTTAAAAACAATAAAAATGACAAGAGTTCAACTGAAGAAACAAGATTCTGATGTGAAGTATTGCATAGTATGTGTAAATGCATAGGGATTATAGGAATTGAACAGTTCTGTTCCACAGTGGGATTCTATTCTGCAATAGACAATCAGAAAGAAGGATAAGAGAAGCATATAAACTGAACGCTTTTAAAATGATTCGATTGTGCATTCAACACTTACCCTCACAGTTAACTTTCTTCAGAATCTTAACAGCTAATAGCAAGGCAGGGGAGTGTTTGTGCTTACTGATATAAACTTTCAACCCCTGGGAGTGGTCTTATGTTTCTTGCTGTTCTGAGGACAGGCTCAGTATCTTGCACCTCTTATACCATTCACCCCTCTACCTAACTCCTTTTAGCACCCACCGTTTAGACCCCTTTTCCACCTTCTTTTACTCCAATCACCGTTTTCTTTCACATCCGTTTTTCCGTTTTGCCCGGTTCAACATTCCACATATCACACACGTACATATTATCCCACGACCCTCTCATACTCTCACGGTATCATCCACTTATACCTTTCATCCCCAGACCATAGCCATGCTCCGCCCCAAGAGGACCAGGGCCATACCCGCAAGATACTCCTAACCGACCCCCCCCTCTCATCCGCAAACACTCCTGCAAGAATTGGGGACATGGATCCGGCCGAGGGATTTCACCGGAGAGCGGCCGCATCCACTTCCGTAATGGCGGCTGTCTCTTCCAGCGGGACGTCAAAGTGCGTTTTGCGCCTTGGACATCGCACACGGCATCCAGACGTGATGAAGCTCGTTACATCGCCTACGCCCGAGCAGGCCTCCAGGTCACATGTTCCGGAGTGAGCGGCTATCCTGCCCGACTCCGGAGTTGAGGCACAGGTGCAGCACTATGTCTGCGCAGGAAAGGGGATCCACTTTCCCGCCCCCTTCGTGGCCAGTGCACAATCAGCTGGCACAGAATAGAACAGTGATTAATAGACAAGTTGGCACAGGTGTAACATTAAGAGGGGATGTTGGTAGGGCCCTTCCATCCACCTCACAGGAGTCACCTTACAAGGACTTAGGTTCTATTATATATGACCCCATACCAGGCCACGCAACATACAGAGTCAGGGCCAACAAGGGAATGTACAAGAAGGGCTCATTCACAACAATCTGGCCTGCCCTCGGTGTACATGAGCAAGGCATCTTCCCCTACTTGCAATTATGAAAACAGGTACCAGACTAGGATTTCCGTGGGGCAAAGGCAGGACTACCAGACGCTAGGGTCCAGGGACACCCTTCCACTAGACATGTCCCCATTACTTTTTTCCCTCTAAGCTGACAATGAGGCCTCTGCACCCGCGGCCACTGTGGCAGCCTCCACCTCTAGGGCAGTCAGTTCAGCCACTAGCCATAGACCATCGATCATCTCTCCATCAATGACAAATGTTAGGTCACCCCTCCTCCAGTCAACCACATCTCAACACATATATCAGGGAAATTTATGGCTCTCCCCCCCCCGCTGCATTACGCCAAATGGGCGTGTCCTCCACATCTAATTGGTCACTGCCCTATCCCTTACCTGATGCAGCCATCCCTGCCCCCAACAATAATATATGGTGAGCACCATACCCATCCCCCTCGGGACATTACACCCATTACTATCCATGCCCATCCTTCCCCAGTCCAGGCTTATACTCCATCCCAGACGCACAGACGCAAGACGCACAACGCCAGGTCCAGCCCATTTGGGGCGCGCCACCCCCACCTGGTTTCCTATCATTTCTGGTTACGCCCACACAGGCCCCACCAGCCCACTCAACACAGAGTTCGCTTACTGCTCTTGCCACGAATAGTAACGTTATTTCTCATCCAGTCCTTCAGGCAGATTCTCAGGCCCCGGGGAGGCAGCTACCTGCTACAGAAAAATCACAAGCGGCGATTCCTGATCAACCCGATACTCCTCATCCCACAGCTATGGACCAAGAGGTGGTTTCGGACACAGGGACAAGTTCAGGCGCCATTGGTGAGTATGAAAATATTGCTGCCGCAAGCGCTTACACACCCAGCCCACGACTAGTGACGACTAGTCTTCATCTCCCAACGCAGGCCGCCGCAAGCTTATGCTGAATGACCATTTCAAGGGCAGCACAACTAGGAAAGAGCCGATGGCCCAACAAGCTAATAAAACACAAACGGGTGCCCCCATGGTCAGATGTGATAACACGGCGCTGTTAGCAGGGATTCGCCCAAGTATGAAGGAGAAAATTAAATAAGGGTTCTATGCTGACATATTCGAACTCACCAGGTCATCCCAAAAAGAGCTGGCTGCAGCAGGGGCAAAGGGAGGCATAGGTGTTGATGCGCATAAGAACTTCCCTAACTGGTTAAACGGCTACTGCGCCTTTGCGGCATGTTATTTAGAGACTAGGCCAGAGGGATGTGTAGAAGTATGGAAATATTTGCATTTCATCAACGATATGTTTATAAACGAGCGCCCAGGAACGTGGCTCGCTTATGACGAACAATCCTGGGAGAAAGTTAGCGGGTGGTCAGATATTCCTTTAGGTCATAGGGATGTCAAGATTTGGATGAAGCTAAATCGAGCAGGTATGAGTACAAAACAAGTAACGCAGACATCGTGGTTTCCCTAAATGGGGAGATGTAGTGCTCACACATTTGATAAAAATAGATGTTACGCTTTTAACAACTCAGCATGCGGCAGAAGCGAAGCATGCAGATACAGGTACATTTGTTCCAACTGTCACGGAACACACTCCATTAAAGAATGTCCAAAAAAATAGCAGAGCGATTGGCCGAGGGAGCGACAATCCAGGAGGTGACCTGTAAGGCTTATTTCCCTATATATCTCCCAGTTCTTAACAGATGGCTGCGGCTGTACCCCAAAGCTGCCTTCCTATACTATGGTTTTAAAGATGGTTTCAAACTACCCATCAAAGGTAAAATATCCACAGGAGTGGTTAAGAACTTACGGACGGCCCTCCTCTACAAACACATTCTGGCTAAAAAAGTACACCAAGAGGTTAGCCTTGGACGTAATTTAGGCCCTTTCAGTTCCCCTCCCCTACGTGATCTAATAATTTCGCCAGTCGGAATAGTACCAAAGAAAACCGTCGGGAAGTTTAGGCTCATCCAACATCTATCCCATCCTCCCGGCAGTTCTGTAAACGACGCCACTGACCCCACAATCAGCATGGTAACATATCAATCTTTTGACGAAGCCCTGTCACTCATTAGAGAGTTAGGTCTAGGCACTTTAATGGCCAAATTAGATATCAAGTCCGCTTTTAGGTTGCTCCCACTTCACCCTTCATCCTTCAAATTTATGGGTCTGGAAATGCCAGACGGTTTTTACATAGATAGGTGCCTTCCAATGGGATGTTCGGCCTCATGTGCTTTCTTTGAAACGTTCAGCTCCTTCCTGCATTGGTGCATTCCAGAAGGAACGGGCAACCATGGGATAGCACACTATTTAGACGATTTTCTGATCTTAGGACCCCCTTCTCTTCTATCTGTGCAGATACCCTTTTCACTGCCCAAGCTCTCTTTCACAGGATGGGGGTTCCCATGGCCCATTACAAGACGGAAGGGCCACTTACCACACTAGCGTTTGTCTGCATTGAGATAGATACCTTCAAAGGTTGCTGTAGGCTCCCCCAGGATAAAGTTAGGAAACTAGAAAATCTAATCTTCAAGATACTCTCCTCACCCTCCTCCACGCAGGGGCGGATCTAGAATTTTATTTTACAAGGGGCGATTTATTCCCTGTCCCTTTTTTGACAGCTAAGACTGCCTGCGGCTGCACACTATGCAGGTCCGTTCGGCAGAGACAGGCAGGGAAAGTGTGCTGCCCGGCCACTCTGATTGTTTTGAAAGCACAGTCAGAGCAACCGGCTACAGCCGTACCCACGCCCTTATTGACTTGGGGGAAGAAATCAGAGCGGATTTGAGAATGTGGACGCGGTTCCTAGTGGTAGCAGCATCTGGCCCACATAGCAAGTTACTACCATGGCCTTGGATTTACATACGGACGCGTCAGGGTATATGGGTTTTGGGACCTTTTTTCAAGGGGAATGGTGCGCTTCTCCTTGGCCGCATGAATAGAAACATAACGTCTAGTGCGAAACCTCCTAACCCTTGAACTCTTTCCCATCATCGTAGCTTTAGAACTTTGGGCCCACCGCCTCCACAGCAGGAGTATGGTTTTTTGCTGCGATAATCTTGGTGTTGTCCAGGCAATCAATAATCAGAGTGCCTCATCCCACTCTGAGGTTAACTTATTCAGGGTGCTGGTGCTTCGTTGCCTGGATTACGACATATGCTTTAGAGCCCGCCACATTCCTGGCGTAGATAATAGAATAGCCGATGCCTTTTCCCGATTTAAATGGCAGAGTTTTAGGGCCCTCGCTCCTCATGCGCAACAGGAAGGTTTAACATGTCCTCCTTATGTTTGGTAGAGCCGGCATAAGGGCCCTTGCAGTGACTTCCTTGGCCCTGTTCACCAGAAAAACATACAATTCGGCGTTGCATCGATGGGTGCTGTTTCAATCGATGCGGGCCCCCCCTTTCCCTCCGCCCATCAGATGGTATGTGCAAATTCATGTGGGATTGCTATAAAGAGGGTGTATCGAAAGCTACAATGGCAAGAATCTCTTTCATGGGCAAATTGCAAGGTGTCCCAGACCCCACAAAAGGTTTCCCCATAAGCAAAGCCCTGAAAGGATGGGCAAAACGACACCACGTCATAGCGGACAGTCGTAGACCAATTGACGGCCTCATATTAGCACGACTGTTAGTGGCCTTGACAGAGATCACCAGTGATACATACGAGGCATTACTTGCCCACTTCCGCCCACTAAGCTCCACATGGTTAATACACAGGGACAGCTGACTCCCTTACTAGGTTCCAGTTTAGTGCACTGTTAAAACGAACACTATCCCACGTGGGTTTAGACCCTGCGGCATTCATTTAGGATAGGGGCAGCTACTGCTGCGACCACGTGCGGTGCTTCAGTCCCCGAGACTCAATTGTTAGGGTGATGGAGACAAAAGATACGAAAGAACAGATAAATAAGAACATTTCACTTCCGTTTTGTCTTCTCCTTTGGCAGCGACCCAAAGCTCCTCCGCCTGCTGCTTTTATTGGAGGCACAAAGGGAATATTCCCATTTTCTCCTTCAATCAAGGGCTGATTAGTGGTGTGCCTCGGAGGTTTTTATGGGTTTTTACCTTTGTTTGGGTCAAAGCCCCCCCCTTCTTCTCCTTTCTTTCTGCTAATGCACCTTTGCAATAATAATGCGTGTAGGCATGTCAGACAACCTAGTTAACGTTATATATATATGTTTTTTTCCTAGGCATACTCAGCAAATGGACGCAGATATGGGTAATAGGCCATTCTTACGTATTTCGCGCGGCCAAGCACAAGATGGCCACCAATAGGTAAGGTTTAGGCACCCCGATAGACATCAAATGAATAGGGAAGAGAGGCGTGAAATGGTCGGCCCTAATGCCCACGTTAAACCAGGAAAAAGGCATCCACGGTATCCCCAACATTTTAGTAGTACCTTTAGGGGGCAACAATGTGGGGTCATGCACAGCATTTGCTCTCATAATCCGGAAAAGGGAAGGATTACAGGAAATTGTGGCACGGTGGCCCCGATTGTCATGGCACATATCATCAAGAAGGCTAACAAGGCCATTGGTCGAGTTCAAATGGGGATCAGCTATAGAACATCCACTACTGGACACTAGGGCAGCCCACCTTTTCAGGCCAGACAGGGTCCACCTGTCAGAAGAAGGTATATGGATATTTTTTGAAAGCTCAGGGCAGTAGTTAGGAAGTTAGGTGGCGGGCCGTGATCCCCTAAGGTTCTCGGATTTTTCTTATTTGGTAGGAGAGCAGCTCAGTCAGCAACCAGAGAGTATATGGTGCTAGTTTACCTGTATTATTGAGTAAGTACACCTTTCAAAGTCATCAGACTCTTGGATCTCTAGCGAGGAGGACCTATTGGCCTGCTAATGGGTCGCAAGCCATTGTCGAGTCCAGAAAGGTAGTAGACACTTCTCGGGCATTTTAGCACCTGCCAATAGATAAGGTATAGCCTGGGTTGGTGGTACAATGGTCGGACCTTGCCACCTTTATTGGTTTTGCTATGTGTAGCTGATTGTCCTGCTCTCGTCGCCACCGATGGTTCATGTTCAGGTTCTTTCAATAAACTACTTTCTTTTCCAATCTTAATTAATGTCTTGTTATTATTTATATATAAGTAAGGTATAAATCTAAGTTTGTGGTAGGATGGTTGTTTGAAGGAATAATCAACGGTATACATTTTAATACTTTTCTGATTGAGATCTTTTCCTATTTCTCTATAATAATATAACATTTTTAGCTGCCTTCATACACAAATCTTAAGTGCACTCATTAAATCACTATGTAATAATTTGTCAATGTAACACCCCATCTGGTGTTTTTGTTCACACACTCCCAGTAACTGAGTGTGTGGCCTATCACTAGGACTCAAAGGAGACACACTATTAATGTTTCTTAGACTGGTATGAGCTGATGGGATCAGAACGTGTGTAGAGCGGAAGAGCCAGGGACCCAGGACACAGGGGAGGAGGTCCTGGGACCCCCCCTATAATCTGGGGAGCTGGTCCATCGCCTGCTACCACTAGAGGCCATTGTACTACATCACTGACATAATACTAGTGATATGGGGCAGATTTCTTGGATAATTTACCTCAGAAAGTGACAGGTGTTAGAGTGGAGCAGCACACAGGGAATGTGTCAACGTCCAACTGAGAGATATTACCCCCCCAGAGGACGGGAGCGAGATATAAACCCTGCAGAACACGGGAAAGAGATATTAACCCCGCATAGCAGGGGCGGGAGATCTTACCCCCGCAGAGGGCAAGAGAGAGATCTTACCCCTGCAGAGGGCAGGAGAGAGCTATTACCCCCGCAGAGGACGGGAAAGAGATATTACCCCCGCAGAGGACGGGAGAGAGATATTACCCCCGCAGAGGACAGGAGAGAGATATTACCCCCGCAGAGGACGGGAGAGAGATTTCACCCCCGCAGAGAACGGGAGAGAGATTTCACCCCCGCAGAGCACGGGAGAGAGATATCACCCCCGCAGAGCACGGGAGAGAGATATCACCCCCGCAGAGCACGGGAGAGAGATATCACCCCCGCAGAGGAAGAGTCAGTGAACACTGCTGTGAGAGAGAGATGCAGGTGAGCTAGAGAGCCACCATTTTGGATGTGACTGCCCCATTAATATTCTTTCCATGTAGCCCTTAAAAACTGTGCAGGAGGAGATGTATATAGGAACTGTACATATTTATCACTGCAACAGTTT
This sequence comes from Mixophyes fleayi, assembly GCF_038048845.1. NCBI lineage: Eukaryota > Metazoa > Chordata > Amphibia > Anura > Limnodynastidae > Mixophyes > Mixophyes fleayi. The sequence goes on from NC_134405.1 coordinate 164,181,642, forward strand.
AATAATGTGCTGGAGTGAAGAAGGTGTGTAAATAAAGAGTTTATTTTGCAATATACAGATGGTCTGGCACCCAAATTATTGAGACATCTGATTACACTGCACCACCAAGTTACATCATCTGTGTCCCATCATCTTCACAGAGACTCTGTAAAAATAACCTGCAGATACAGGGACCCTCTAGTACTCTACATCCACGCCAGGAGCTAGCCAGGGTTGAGAAGGAGGTGCACTGCCTAACCTGTGCACCTCAACACTACACACAGTGACAGGGGGTTACATATTGTTTACAATGTAATCATTTGCACTTACCTGTCATCCTTGGTATACTCAAGCATTACTGAATGAAGATCAATACAGGAATTCACTTCACAGCCAACCACAATCTGAAACAAACAGACATAAATAATATGCACATGTACCATGGGAATGGCTGAAACAATTTGTTACACAATTCACTGTGACTGCTGATATATCTCTTGTGTGTGTGCTATGACCACTACCAATGGTTGACTATGGCTGACACCACTTCCTTGTACCTGTTCCCTTATATTTCTCTTGTTATGTTACCGCTTCCCCTTTTTTACTGAACCCCACAAGTGTTTTGAAACCCAGTAAAAACATGTATTGCATAACTTGTATATTTGCGTGCAATATATAAATCTTCAGAAGACAATATACCTTTTTCTGGAATCTATTTTTATGCTATTAATTGTCTACTGTATTTATTATAAAGGAATTTCATATCTGCTATTGTTCGCCAATATGATTTTACAATACACTGTGTCCTCACATAATTATTAAAGTCATTGTTCCCAAACATGATTACATTAGTCACTGTACCTCATATTAAAATACAATTTACTGTATTTTCACATGATTATACCCACATAATTATGTCACTATGCCCCCACATGATTGTGCCAGGGTCAGTGCTCTCACATGATTATACCCACATAATTATGTCACTATGCCCCCACATGATTGTGCCAGGGTCAGTGCTCTCACATGATTATACCCACATAATTATGTCACTATGCCCCCACATGATTGTGCCAGCGTCAGTGCTCTCACATGATTATACCCACATAATTATGTCACTATGCCCCCACATGATTGTGCCAGGGTCAGTGCTCTCACATGATTATACCCACATAATTATGTCACTATGCCCCCACATGATTGTGCCAGGGTCAGTGCTCTCACATGATTATACCCACATAATTATGTCACTATGCCCCCACATGATTGTGCCAGGGTCAGTGCTCTCACATGATTATACCCACATAATTATGTCACTATGCCCCCACATGATTGTGCCAGGGTCAGTGCTCTCACATGATTATACCCACATAATTATGTCACTATGCCCCCACATGATTGTGCCAGGGTCAGTGCTCTCACATGATTATACCCACATAATTATGTCACTATGCCCCCACATGATTGTGCCAGGGTCAGTGCTCTCACATGATTATACCCACATAATTATGTCACTATGCCCCCACATGATTGTGCCAGGGTCAGTGCTCTCACATGATTATACCCACATAATTATGTCACTATGCCCCCACATGATTGTGCCAGCGTCAGTGCTCTCACATGATTATACCCACATAATTATGTCACTATGCCCCCACATGATTGTGCCAGGGTCAGTGCTCTCACATGATTATACCCACATAATTATGTCACTATGCCCCCACATGATTGTGCCAGGGTCAGTGCTCTCACATGATTATACCCACATAATTATGTCACTATGCCCCCACATGATTGTGCCAGCGTCAGTGCTCTCACATGATTATACCCACATAATTATGTCACTATGCCCCCACATGATTGTGCCAGGGTCAGTGCTCTCACATGATTATACCCACATAATTATGTCACTATGCCCCCACATGATTGTGCCAGGGTCAGTGCTCTCACATGATTATACCCACATAATTATGTCACTATGCCCCCACATGATTGTGCCAGGGTCAGTGCTCTCACATGATTATACCCACATAATTATGTCACTATGCCCCCACATGATTGTGCCAGGGTCAGTGCTCTCACATGATTATACCCACATAATTATGTCACTATGCCCCCACATGATTGTGCCAGGGTCAGTGCTCTCACATGATTATACCCACATAATTATGTCACTATGCCCCCACATGATTGTGCCAGGGTCAGTGCTCTCACATGATTATACCCACATAATTATGTCACTATGCCCCCACATGATTGTGCCAGGGTCAGTGCTCTCACATGATTATACCCACATAATTATGTCACTATGCCCCCACATGATTGTGCCAGGGTCAGTGCTCTCACATGATTATACCCACATAATTATGTCACTATGCCCCCACATGATTGTGCCAGGGTCAGTGCTCTCACATGATTATACCCACATAATTATGTCACTATGCCCCCACATGATTGTGCCAGCGTCAGTGCTCTCACATGATTATACCCACATAATTATGTCACTATGCCCCCACATGATTGTGCCAGCGTCAGTGCTCTCACATGATTATACCCACATAATTATGTCACTATGCCCCCACATGATTGTGCCAGGGTCAGTGCTCTCACATGATTATACCCACATAATTATGTCACTATGCCCCCACATGATTGTGCCAGGGTCAGTGCTCTCACATGATTATACCCACATAATTATGTCACTATGCCCCCACATGATTGTGCCAGGGTCAGTGCTCTCACATGATTATACCCACATAATTATGTCACTATACCCCCACATGATTGTGCCAGGGTCAGTGCTCTCACATGATTATACCCACATAATTATGTCACTATGCCCCCACATGATTGTGCCAGGGTCAGTGCTCTCACATGATTATACCCACATAAATATGTCACTATGCCCCCACATGATTGTGCCAGGGTCAGTGCTCTCACATGATTATACCCACATAATTATGTCACTATGCCCCCACATGATTGTGCCAGGGTCAGTGCTCTCACATGATTATACCCACATAATTATGTCACTATGCCCCCACATGATTGTGCCAGCGTCAGTGCTCTCACATGATTATACCCACATAATTATGTCACTATGCCCCCACATGATTGTGCCAGGGTCAGTGCTCTCACATGATTATATAAGCCACTGTGCCAAAACATGATGCCACAGTCTCCCATTACGATTATTGGCTGCCATAAGTCATGATGTCAGTGTGACCACTACTGTTGTACTGTACTGTTGATGTAGCCTGTGCCAGGAATAAGAATGTGCATCTTCTGCATTGCTAGCTAAACCCTTTCTGGTGTCATATATGGGTATTACCAATGCAACCTGCTGCACCACGGCTGATCAAATGTGGAACATAAACCAGGAACATAATATCTTCATAGGCCCTAGTTTTCGCCTACTGTTATCAGTAATAGACAATTCTAAATGATTATGATGAAAGAAAAAAGCTGGATACTGGTACAGATAAGACCAAATAGAAATGGTACCTTGAACTGCATCATGTAGCCAGGTTGTATAATAAGCTCCCTGGAGGACAGTATATTGTGTGTTTTGTCCTTCTTCTTATTCGGCCAGTAGAGGTGAAAGGACGGGTTGCCGCAGAAACCAGCTGTTCTCACAGCATTGGGGTAAAAACTCCAATACTCATCATGGGACATACCTTCTAATAAGAGAAGAAATGTTAACCCCTTACTGATATCATAAATCTGGTGAACTACTTTGACCTGTCATATTGCAGGAAGTTTTACCAATTCAACATTAAGCCAGTTTAATACTTTGTTGCTATAGGTGTCAGTAGTACAGTATAGACCACACACAGTCTTAATTGTAGAGAAAGTTGAGCGCTGGTGTGTACAAGGAAAACACCATAATACGACAAATCTACAGTAGTGAGCAATTTGCATAATGCATCACTATCCAGGAAGACCTGAATGAAGTGTGTCATTTTACAAACTGGCAAGAATGGACCAATCTGGAGACATACTGTATACTGCAATATTACTTTTTTTTTTTTTCTTTAAACTTTTTATTTGTAACAGCATATGAGAATAAATTACAACAGTGCCTGCAATATTACTTTTGTGACTAGTTGCAAACATACCATCATCAAATGTGTCTACAAGCTGGCTGGGGTTGATCTCAGCTCCTCCGATTAATATATTATCAAGGGCCCACTGAGAACGTTCTGGGCCTGGGACCACAAGACCATTGCTGATGGTAAAGGGCTGCCACCAACGCAGACGTGTTGTGTTGGTCTGGGCATGCTCTGGAAGGAGTATATAGTCATATCTGACTGTCATGTATTTCTGGTAATCCATCTCATGAAGTAATGTCCAAGAGATACCTGGAACAAGAGAGATAAAACGGCCACAATATTTCCAAGCTCATTTTTTTGCAGTTTGCATACAGAATGGTAAATATTAATGAATAATTGGATTTAGTTGCATCATACAACAATGATGTAGAAACCAAACAGCTTTAGCAGAATCTAATGAATAAGAACATTTGGGACATATCTGATAAACAGATTCCTATTCAATGTCTTAGTAGAAGATATTCCTGGCATAAGAAAAATATGTTCATATATAATCAAGCATAGAACACATTATACTTTAAGCACTCAAATAAATAATCCAAATGTATTTAGTATCAAATGCATTTTTGCATTATCCTAAAAACACCTTAATATTTTCTTTGTATTAATAAAAAAACCTTTGAAAAACACTTTCTCTCTGTATATATCAAACAGCAACCTACCGCCATCAGTTGAGTAATCTAAAAGTACTCCCTCTTTCCTGCATGTAGGTCTATGACAAGATGTTATATTTTCACTGCCAATCCTTGCCCAGTATTGCACAAACCTAGTAGAAATATAATTATTAATTGTTAATGTTACATTTGTAAATGTATTTGTGAAGTTTTATTTTAGTATAGCAAAATATCACACTATATTTTTGTGGAAAACACATGTGATGGCGCTATTCTTGGTGGTTCGATTTAAAATATTAAAAAAATGATTACTTTTTGTGGAGTAAAAACCTTTTACAACGTATAAATGTCACTAATGATTCTACTCTCTACTGAACACTTTTATTCAGAGAGCAAACATGTAAACAAACAGCAGCACCTACTGGCCATAATAAAGCACTGCACACTGTAAAACTACATACATTTTTATAAATGTAAGTGTAAGATATTTGGTGTTGTGTCCTCATCATGCAGTGAGGTACAAGATGATACAAAATATATGTGACCTACTTTGCTCCCCTTAGATCTAGATCCTGGGTGACTGTTTCCCGTACTGTGGCTGACCCAAAATAAAGGGCAGTGTCTTCAGCCAGAATACCACAGTCAGTACATGTCTTCCCTCCTTCCATAGACAGCCAGAAGTCAAGTTTTAAGTCATCACTATCAAAGCGCTCCTTTAGGAAGGTCTGCAAAACAACACATTCATTTTATTATACAGAATAAGTAAAACGCGACCTTAAGCAATTTCAGGGGATTTATCCTTAGAAAAATTATGTTTGTGTTGTGTTTTGTAATGTTTATATTTTTTTCAGTGTTTGTAATTGTATCCATTGCAACTTACTCTCCTGAAATAAGCATCATAGTTGTATTAGAGTATTAAAATAAATGTTACAGTATGTTTATATTAAGCGGTCTTTAAACATAATGTTGAGTGAAGTACCATATTCTGTTATTCATTTTGATACTCACACGACATTTATAGAATTAAATAGAATTAACCAGGTAATTCAGTGTTCTGTGCTTATAGATTTAAGATAATAAGTATATTTTCACAGGGGTTCGCATAAATAATAGACAAGTTAAAAAAATATATAAATAACCACAATTATAAGCTCATTGGGGGCTGGTGCTGAGCTGAATACATTTGTGTCTAAAAACGCAGGAGCAGAATCTATTCACACAAGAACATGTAATTACATGTTAATTCTGAGTCATGTGATATTGCATGTAAATGCTTCAATAATGCTGATACGCTACGTTGTTAATATGCCAGTCATCATCATCTTAATTAGTGTCCCCCTAAAAAAACCCGCTATCAGCACTATTCTATGACAGGCTGTGGTTCCCTTGTCATAATGGCACACAACCCTAGCCTGTTCAGCAAGGCGTTGAATTCCTTAGGGGCCTGCATGAAAAATATTCAGCCCTTCTCCCTTAAAGAAAACAGCCCCATGATGAAAAGATCAGGGCTCCCTTCAATACCCCTGCTCATCAGTGTTGGGGGCAATAAAAAGGTCAAAAAACAGATAACAGCATTTATACTGCTTGGGTATGCTGGTGTTTATAGAACCACCCGGTGGTAGTCACTTTAACGATGCTTTAAACACCGTCATAAATAATCCGAATGAAAACATAGCGAGGAGAGCCCGACACTTTAAAATTATGTCACTTTGAACCGCGACTTGCATATTTAAAGCGGCAATGCAGCGGATCCGGCTTACGATCATGTAGTGTCATTTTGAACTTTACTTACCAGGATTAGGGTTAGGTTTAGGATTAGGGTTAAAGTTCACACTTACATGATTGTACGCTGGGTCCGTTGCATTGCCGCTTTAAATATGCAAGTGACGTCATTTTAAAGTGTCGGGCTCTGCTCACATTGGAACTGTGCTGAGTCTGTGTATATGTAACTCTATGTTTTTAACATGTCGCTATGTTTTCATTTGGATTATTTGTCGCTGAAACACTGTCGGTGTTTACAGCATCATGACTACACCCAAACCACCAGTACCAGCATAAGTGAATAGCATATGGACGCATGTGTACTGTACTCATTTTTTGGTATGCATGCATAGTGCAAATTTGCGTATTTTAGGCTAAACAAACGGGCATATGTCTAACTCTGCATCAGCCCCATAGAGTTATACACAAGAGAAAAATAAGGACTTAAATAGTACTTAAACATACACTTCAAAGACCGTGTATGTGCGGCCCTCCGACCTTCAGGCCCTCAGACCTTCAGAAGGGTCACATATTACCATTAATTTCAAAAGTGAAAAAACTGCCCCAAGATGACCTCTGCACCCCCTATCACTCATCCCAAAATGCTCCACATGTCCTGAGACCCACCACTAGCTCCATACACTGATAATATCAGTAACAAACCACTCCTAATCTAGTAAACTAACTAATTACACTAATTAAATCGTTAATTTAGTTTTATTAATAGCAGCCTAAAATTGTTTAACCATAGCCCACAGAGAAAGGGGGAGACCAGGTGGTCCATAAGACACTGCACTCTCTCCTCCACCTCCTCTAATGTTGCGCTATGCAGAGGAGTTCACATGATGCGGAAGCCGACTGCTCCTGTTCAATCTCATTTCCTGCTTTATGATGTAAACCTTAGAATAAGTCATATTGGGAATGTAGAACTGGGGGCCAAAGTTGAAGGTTCGCTGTAATGCTGAAAACCAGTTGCCCATCACAGATGTAAGCCTACGGCTTTGTGCCTTTATTCAGTTAAGGAAGCCTCTGCTTCTAAATTTAGTACTATCTATGAATAGTATAATGTATTGAAATGTATTATCAATGTAAATATATTACTTACCTTTAATGGCTGAGTCAGATAACAGTTCGGGCCAGAGTATCCTGGATCACAAATACACTGCTCCTTCAAGCAATCGCCATGACCATTACAGTTGTCCAAGCAGCCAGGTCCAATGTAGAAATTGTCGATTGCCCACTGCATATCTGAATACTTTTGGTAAAACCGAAACCTGATGGGACTAAATGGAATGGTAGACACATTATAAAAGAAACTTGCATACTGTTATAAACTAATAAACTAAACAACGACATAATAGTGCATAGAAAATACTATGCTTGGAATAACCTCCAAGGCTGGGAGGCTGGCTAAAAACAAGCTCAACATATATCTAATGAATATTATAAACAGTACAGGTTATATAGCAATTATTTATCTGTTTGTCTCTGTTATCTAAAAGTTCATGTAATACATTATTGATCTAGGAGAATTAATGTAAACTATGAGCAACAACAGATATACAGAGTATATACACATTTTTTTTTCCTGCAGCCTAATAATATAATATGTAGACAAATACACAAAACTAATAATATCCACCGATTCCCTTATCTGCCTGTACGTGTATGGATGAATCGCCAATGATCCCCAGTACTGATCATGTTCAAAGTATTCCAACAGAAGTAACACAAGTATAAATCTTTGCAAATTCAAACTCACAAACAAGTGATCAATGTCTGATTGGAATAGTTGCATGCATATGTGCAGATGCCACCAATTAGATCAAATAATAATTGATAATTATTCTTTTAAAAGAACAAATCTCCAAGTGTATACAGTGCTTAATATGCAAAATAACAGGTTACAGTATTGGTACAGAATACTTTATATAGAAAAATTGGTTGCATGGTTAACATTCAGGGCTTGCTCACACATATTCACTATGAAAATGGAATGCATGAAGACATGTTCTACCTATGCATCTGTAATTCACTTTCCATACGTTAAGCACCAATACAAATTATTGCACTGGTAGCATGCATTAATGCAATGGTTGGGAATGATCCTATAAGAAACCCTTAATACTATATTTAATGCAGTTTTCAGGTGTACTTCAGGTGTAGTGCTTTAACAGTGCCTGGTTAGAAAAAGCTGATAAAGCCTAACGTATACAAATGAAATGGCAAGCAGATACTACAGGCAGTTGGAAATATTGTTTAAGATGTGCTTACTTTCCAATGAGATTATCAGGCAGTGGATAGAGGACTCGCTTCCATCCTTTAGTTGGAAAGAACACTGATGCTTGTGAGACACCTCCAGAACATTTTGGGTCAGCAGGTAAACATTGTGGTACTAAGTAACTCCAGCTCACCCCAAAGTCAGTGGAGTACTGCACATGTACATGGCTCGGTACATTCTTCTCAGACGTCTTGCAGCCAACCGAGATCTATTGTACAAAAGAATCTAAGTTTTGCATTGATACAACAATCATAAGAGGTCACTGTGGTGGTGAGATATAAGGGTATACTGCCTGACATAGAGGAAAATAGGGAGAGAGGAGTAGGTAATAAGGTTTATGAGGGAAAATGGATACAGGTAAATAAAAGGTAAAATGTTGATGTGGGGAAGTATGGAGATGAATGCAAATGGAATACAGCATTAAACTTTCAAAATAGGATGTATATTTTTCAAAATGTCATAAACCCTATCTCCTGTAGAGCAATGGTCAGTGGCAATACTTTGAAGAGAGAAGGGAGCAATTCAGTGCTTTAAAGGGTATAGTTATTGTGAACCGCACCTTCTCTGGGGGTTTTACATTTATAGAATGAAGGATGCACAACCCCTTTATATTCAATTCAGAACTCACATGACATATTTACTTCTTATTTACAGTATTAATTCAAAACACCATAAATCAATCAATATATTGATAATGTTACTGAAAATCAAAATATAGGTTTGATAAACATTTTCAGTAATATTAAATATTCTATTTTTAATACTGTACATTTACCTTGAACTGCATGATCCAGTTTTCTGCAGGTGTGAGGTCATGGGTTACTGTATACACTTCTCTGCCATCATAGCTTCCACAGATCATAACGCCATCTGGTGACTCACAAAATCTCTCAATACTGCAGTCATCATGGAAAAGCCAGTGCTCGTTCACTTAAAAAAATTAGAATATTTGTAAAGTTTTCTACCTTAGACATTCCTCATAAGAAACTGTATAGTCATCCTCAATATTTATACACCATTATGTATAATCCAATGATCAGATCCTGATTTAGGATTCAGGCTGCCCTAGGCCAATATGCTAGTAGCACCCCCACGTCTTCCACGCCAGCCTAATAAGCAGTAGTCACAAACAAATTCGGCATGAATTTAAAATCAAGTTTCCTTCACCCCTACCAATGTTTATATGTGGGTATTTTTCGAAATTCAGCTCCACTTAGCTTTTTAAACGTGACACAGCAAATCTTTGAACTGACACTTTAAAGAAAAACAAAGTTGAAACAGTCGTTATTTTTCCAAAACATAGGCATATTTTGTGACATTCACAAACGCTGACAACATGAAAATTTAGAATTGAAAGCACCAATGTTAATTTACGGAGTTCAGGCAATTTAATCATGTACTGATAAACGTTATCAAGTGACCTTCTACTGTGTCTTAAATACAAAGTTCAGAAGAAAATTGCACAGCTGTCCAATTGGTGCCTACTACTATGTAGATCACACTTTTTTTTAAATATTGATGTAAGTAGTATTTATAATTCTAAATATATATATATATATATATATATATATATATATATATATATATATATATATATATATATATATAGATAGACAGACATAATTATATGGGGAAAGAGATTAATTTGATACGCATATTTATGGGATTATATGTACACTGGACCCTGGAGGGACATGCTACACTATGCTGTTTTCTGTTCTGAGTTTCAGTTCCTAATGAGATTCAACTTGAGAGATTCATAAAGGAGATCATACATCCATCTCATTTGCATCAGATAAGCTTTGACAATTTATATTTTGGTACGTGGATATATCACCATTGTATATCACAAAAATAATTTTTGGTGTTTTGTAAGAAAAATGTACTATTACGTTATTTTCTCCTGATAAAAATTACACATTTATTTTCAAATAAAAAGTAAAAGTAATAAATGGAATCTATTAGCGTGGATGAAGAAATACTATATTAATCAGCATCATTATGATTTTAATGAAATTACCTGCAGTTTTGTCTTCACCGAAAAACTCAAACGCTATCCTGCCGGTAGGGCCTGCATCAGCCGCCGTACGCTCATGTTGTAGAAGTGGAGCACTGCTGAATGTGTCTAACATCACTGTACTCTGATCCACAGAACCAGATATCAACACATTGTCAATGGCCCAATCATTCTGGTCTAATCCATCGTGCTTGGGCTGCCACCAGCGGAATCGAGTCCCAAAAGTCTTAGCACTGTGTGGCAGGAGGATATTTACAAATCTGCAAATATAAAACAATATAATTAAGTAGCACACAAAATATATATATTTTTTTAAAATGGAAATAAACATGCTCCTGGCACTACAGCTTGATTCACTTCAACATGCTCAGTTGCCCGCTCACTAAGCAGAACAAGTAGAGTAGCCTGTGCATGCGCAGTTCGGACAAACACTGTACTGGCTGCCTGCAGTTAATACTGTTGGGCATTCTTAGACCACTGGGCACACACCACTCTATAGGTGAACTGGGCATGATACACACTGCATCGCCATGAGTTGTATGACGAATGCAGTGTGGCAGAGGGGCCTAAAAAATTATGGGGGCCCACCCTATCATTCTATTCAGTTTTTGACTACAGGTTACGCTTATGTCTCAAATTTAGTGTGCACAAAACAAAGTATGTATTCACCCAAAATCAGTATACAGCCAGGCTATACATGCCTTCAGAGGCAATTTCTGTTCTTTAAAACCCTTATGGTTGGGGCAATGATTATAGTTTTTTATATCTATTTATCTATCTATACACATTGTGTATATATATACATACACTCAGGGCTGCCAAGAGGAATCCAGGGCCCGGGTACAACAAATTCATGGGGCCCCCCCTCAGTCCAGTAAGCCCCCCAATTTTTTTGCGCCGCCGTTCTGTCATGTGGTCATACACCCAGGGGCGTGGCAATGCGCTGTTGGGGCGTAGCTAGGCTAGCGGCAGTGCAAAAATTTTCGGGGTGTGGTCATATATTTGGGGGCGTGGCAATGCGCCATTGGGGAGTGGCTAGCATCAAAATCACTAGGTCCTGAATTCACCAGAGCGTCACATATGTCCCAGCACTCCTGACTTTTAAGACATCTAGCACCACAGTGTAGTATACAAAGAATGTAGTGTGTACACAAACAGTTTAGTCTTGGCCTGCACCTTAAATTGGGCACAACACTCACCAAAAATTGACATTGTCCCTACTAGAATCACAACATTTCACACACTCTGCTGCTCTCTCCTACCTGTTCTTCTCACTTTCACCACCTGTGACTGCTGCTTTCTTTAGTTGCGGCTTGACCGGATCCTGGAATGTTGAAGGACCTATTTTGAAAAAAAAAAAATGGCTACATTTAGAAAATTACAGCCAGCCCCGGCGTTAAATCGATAGCACCCACGATTAATAATTAAGCCTTCCTCCAGCCCCAACATTAAAATAATAGTATTCACATTTAATAAATAAACCTATTCCCTTCCTGCAAACAGCAATACCTATTTCCCGCAATCATTACTGCCATTAAATAACTCATAGTCACATTTAATAAATAGACCTCATTCTCCCTAAACTCACCCCCATATTCAATAGCCCCCAAACCACCCCATCTTAAATTAATAGTCCCCACTATTAAATTGCCCCACCATCACCCTACAAACAAAATAGCACCAATTAATTAGTGCTTCTCTCCCCTTTTTTTTTTTAAAAAAAAATAGTGCTTCTCTCCCCTTTTTTTTTTAATTAGTGCTTCTCTCCCCTTTTTTTTTAATTAGTGCTTCTCTCCCCTTTTTTTTTTTTAGTGTTTCTCTCCCCTTTTTTTATTTTAATTAGTGTTTCTCTCCCCTTTTTATTTTAATTGGTGTTTCTCTTCCCTTTTTATTTAAATTAGTGTTTCTCTCCCCTTTTTTTTTTTTTTTTACTCTCTGCCTCTCTACCCTTATTTTTACTCCCTCTTCTTTATAGCACTGTCCATTTCTGTTTCCCTCCCCTTGCCTCTCCGCTTCTTTACTTACCTTCTTTCTTCTCTTCTCTTCTGTCTTCTCTTCTTTCTTCTGGTGATGTCTGGCGCTCCTCACTGACTGACGGGCGTGACTTGATGATGTCATGCCCGGCAGTCAGTGTGAATGGAGAAGAGAGAAAGGAGGGACGCAGCGCCGATCACGTGAGTATGAATCTTTTTATTTTTATTTTTTTTCTTTCCAGCTCCCCCCACCAACGACGGACCCCCCCCCCCCGCGTAAAAATAAAATAAAAAATAAATCACAAAAGACGGCAAATAGAAAAAATAAAAAAATAAAAAAATTACAAATTAGCATGCGAGGACCCGGCCCGGGCCACCTGGCAAGCACGGGCCCGGGTAAAATGTACCCGCTCCCCCCCCCCCCTCTCGGCGGTCCTGCATACACTTTATATATATTTGAAGGATGTTTATTTTTATGTTAAGGACACTATAAAATTTTAGTTTAAAATTCAACAATTTCAATAGAAATTTAAAGCGGCAATGTGGGGACCCCTAAGGTTAAGTGTTTAAACACTTAAACCGACATTGCCGCTTTAAATTTTTATTGACAGAGGTTGCGATGGGGAAGTCTGTGTGGCATGTGGGGGATTTTGGAGTACATGTGGGATCTGAGAGCATGTGTGGGACTTTTTATGCCAAGTGGGGGTTTGAGAGCTTGTGGGGTCTTTTTTAAGCACGGTGTGGAATTTTTGAGCAAGTGAAGGGCATGTGAGGATACTTTGGGATGCGGATACCAATGTTGTTTTGGAGCTGTGTTTTTATTCTTCAAATTAAGAGAGTTGTGCATACCATCTGAAGGTTGGAGGGCCACACATGCGGTTCTAAAAATATGTCAGGTTACCCATCACTGTTCTACAGTGTACACCACTCCTAGTGGCTTCCAGCTCCATAGCGAACAGTGTAGGGCTCTTCCCAGGCTGTGGTAAGTAACATGACTGGAACATCTTGAGTGGCAACGTTGCTACCCCAGTGTTCCCAATATAATGAACAGTGAGCCTTACTCATTATGCCAAAAGAGTAAAAAAGTAACAAACACACTTTCAAATAAATTTCAAATAAATGTAAATTTAAGGTCAGCCAGATTCTAATTGAAAAAAATACAGTATTACCTGATTCTGCGTTTACCATTAATTATTATAATTTTTGTGAAGAAACAGGGTTTCCTGGCCCAATGCTACCCACTTGATGCTGGCTGGCCCCCCACGGGTGCCTCACTATGCCAGACAAGTCTACTCAGTACCTTCTAGGATTCATATAGTCATTTCAGCAAATGCAGTTAGAAAGTAAAACAATACATTTATTGCAATAAAAACATCACTAGAATATTATGTACACACAGTAAATAAATGCAGGGCAGGTTTACCACATCATCTGTCCCTTACCCACTAGCTTAAGGAGTTACATTCACCGGGATGTCCAAACTTGAGGACCCATGGATCTCACTCAGCTGCATATGTAGACTCTGGTAGAGAACCACAACTCAAAAAACAGATCTTACACCTTCCATGAATGAAATCCCAGAATGAACACCACCTCCCCCCCTGGAGTGGCTTCTTATATCTATGGTCAAATTTCTACAGTGCTTTCCCCTCCCTCGGCAAATCCCTCGGTCTCTCTCTCTTTAAACATTGGTAGGTCCTGGATCAGGGAGTTGGAGGGGGAAGTGGAGATGAGATGAGCTGTGCTTCCACAGAAGCCCCATGCTGGGATGCAGACAAAATGTCTGGAATAGTCCTAAGGAGAACAATGGATACTAATTCCCCCATCTCCAAAGATAAGGTAGCAGTCAGCCCCTCCTAAAATTAACCCCTTACACTACTTTGTGATTTCACAGGGTCCCAAGATGTTCCATGCTTCCTGTAGAGGAAGGAGGGGGCAGAATGAATGCAGCTCCAGTCCCCTCACCTGTATCCTGGACACCACCTGATCTTTACCCATAACCCATCAGGCTTCAATTTAAGAACAATGAATAACAACCTCACTGCCACATCATCAATATACTCGTACAATACACAATGTACATATTTACAATGAGCTACAATGTCCCCTTATCCACATGTAATTAGACAATGCATTTGTAGTCTGTTGGGCCGGGGAACAAAAGCAAGGGCTATAAAAAGTACTTGCTATAATCCACATTATGTGAGAAACGAGAAACAGGATGGTTACAGTGTTATCACACTCGTTTCGTCACAATTATCTTTTATATATAAGCTGCCACCAAGGGTCTGCAGTGCCATACATGACATATACAAAAAGCAATGATTCATAATACATACCATGATACATGAAGAACAAAATACAAAGACCAGACATAATGAATAACAATACATGAAACATGGTAGATCACATCAATTTATTTGCAGGACAATGAGTGAGAGTGATGATAGTAACCAGCGAGAAGTAGATCTAAGCTCAAGAAAACAGGGCTAAAGAAGCAGGTAGAGAGGGAGATATTAGAAGGAGAACACAAGGAAGAGGGCCCTGCACCTGAGAGCTTACATCCCATTAATACTTTTGATTTTTTGTGGATGTGCTTTATGAAAACATTAAACAAACTAAAAACTACATTGTGTATACATATTTTAAATGTATACATCACAATATTATTTATATGCAAAACAGGGATGCTGCATATTTAACTGTTATTGTGAATTATGATAATGTTATCACTATGTATGGAAGACTGTCATAGTTATCTTGATAAGCTAAATACTTTGTTTTTAATCACACACTTTGCATCCTTAAATTATGACCATTATATCACAGATGCATAAGTAAAGCACATGTATCATTAACAAAATGCATTTAAAAGAGACTCTAATAAAAAATGTATATTTATTCTTCAAAATCACATTAGTATAAAATGCCATTGATTGAGTGATATTGGCTACAGCTTGTTTAACAGTCATATAGCCTTTAACATAAGTGATATGTTGTATACGTACCCTGGTTTGCTGTACTGATCATAGAAGATTTCCATTAATAAGTTCCAGGTGATGCCTCCATTTACAGAATACTCCAGCAGCACACCTTGATTGCGGCTGTGAGGTGTTATTAGACAACCATACATGAAATAAAACTGAATAAATTCAGCACTAGTCAGATTGAGATCCACAGAAACTAAGATGCGACTGCAACCCTGTAATAATAAAGAAAAAAACTACATTACATAGTTCAGTCAGCGAGAATAGTATTTAAAAACCACACACCTGACCCGACCCTGCACATGAAATATACATTAGGACACACCAACATATATGTAGCGCCATGACATGTCAGATGGGAAGTGACTGTACTTTACTGGTAATTATATACCTATAGAAATGTTTACTTTTACTTGTAGAATTAAGTATCTGAGATTTACTATGTTTAACACATTACCAGGTTTAACTTACATTCAGTGAAACTACAGTTAAACACAAACGGCCTGATTCATCACGTAGGGCACATATCTGCCGATTTTGAGTGTATCGTACGTAAAATCACTATGCGCATGCACAGAATCGGCAGAAACGTCCGTGAACGCAGTCCCGTTCCGTGTTCCTGCGAGCGCAAAGGACACTTACTACAGCCTATGATTTCGGTGAGTGCAGGGAAGGGGCATTTTGGCAAAGTGAATTTACAGTAGGAGTGTACCAAACTCCAGCGCACGCAGCCACATCCGATTCAAGCTTTGGCCATCTTAAAGTTACTTGTTCTTCTGCCGTATCTCTTGCTCCAGCTAAAGGGCTAATCTAAGTCACGATCACTAGTGATGCAATAACATATTTGCAATCAAAAGCAACTGTAAAAATACTCAGAAGACGTTGACAACATTCTAATAAATATATTTAAAATTACTGCCTTTATTATTATTATTATCAGGTAATAATAATGCAAGTTTTTTTTTTAATTTTCCTATGCGTTCTTTTGCAAATTTATAATCCACATAGGTCTTGGACGCATCCTGCTACATCCAGTGTAGTAGAGCACAGCGGATGTGCCCCTGATTTTAAAAGCACATGTATCTTGAGATCTGTGCGTAAGCACACAAAGTCTAAATACGTGTATATAATACTGAGCGCGGGCTGCACTCAAAATACATGCCTTGATTAATCAGGCCCAGACAGTACAAGGAATAAAGCAAAGATAAAAAAAATTCAAACTAACCCCACTGAAGTGAAGAGCCATTCCTGATGCCACTGCCCCACAGACACTGCTGAGCTTGCCACCATTTACAGTCAGCCAGTTCTGGCTTGCCGGAGCCCGGTTAAAAGTGTCCTTAAGTTGAGTTGGTAAAGAGACTTCTGGCTCATCACAATAAATCCCACCCCAGTAGTCATCACACCTGTTAAACAACAATAAAGTATAAAGTATTAGTACTAACAAATAGCCGCTAAAAGTTCAAACCACAAAGTACATTAATATATATTTGCATATCGCATACATGTACGTATTGCAACATAGTAGTACAAAACACAATGCAGCTGTGGTACGCAGCCATGCCAAACTACTATAAAGCACAATCTACATTTTGGGATTAAATTAAAAATATTCATATGCTTAAATAGTACACTGCAAAATATAATGATATACGTAACATAGTGATAACTGTTCAATGAAGTGTTACCTAAAATAGGCTTAAATTAATATTCTAGACTGTATAATATATTATTCCATCGGCATTATTAACAAGGTTATAATAACTTTGTAAGCCAATTATTTGTGAAATGATTCAGTAAATCAGCGTACTGATCCAATTTTCAAATAGGAAATCTAATTAAATCTTTAATCTACTGTTCTCACCAGTTTAGTACTTTAGAAAAGAGATGAACAAATCAATTATACTTTGTAGATTGTCTACCAACATTGAACCAATGAAGAATGCCACACTTTACTGTAGTGTGTTACCTTAAGAAAAACCAAAATACTACATACATCAGATAGTTAAGCTATTTTATTTTAAGCTGTCAGTGGAAAAAACTTAAGCACATAATTATGTTATTTAAAGCAAGACAAATGATGTGGTTTGTCCTGCAATGAGGCATATGAATAGTTACGGCTACATGGTGGAGTGTAACACTGACCAATCTATCTAAAAACAATACAAATCCATTCTACAAAGTTGTACCGAGCAGTAGAATATCAAGTGAGAAACCATTTAATTACCTCTTCAGCTCTGACAGTAAGCCACACTGAAGACATTTTTATTGATAATAAATAATAATGTATACCAGCAAACATATATATCATGAGGGTAAAATCTGTTCACAATGTAATGTTTCTAAAACAACATGTGGTTATTTGAATCAGCTGTGGGTATGTCAGCCTATAGGCTGTACATGACAAAGTAGATTCAGAAATGGTATCAGAGTATGAGCTGGATGAAGTGTTTTTTTTCCATTCACATTTTTTTTTAAGTCACTGACCCCTAATAACAATAATGTCATGTAAAGTAACATCCTTTACTGGTCAATTCTGTCATGTGGCACTTGAGAAGGGTCATTGTCTAATTTGGCCACACATCTAGGCCACACACATTGGTGGCAAAATTATCGTCAATGGAGTCTATTAGTGTGGAGTGGTAGTGCTTATGGAGCATGACCAAACACAGAGATGCCAATAGTGGTCATCTTCCACATGTTCAATAATAATGTAACTGAGTTCAATCTGATTATTATCAGGCTTGTGAAACTGGGCCAACTGCAAGATATAACAGGATGTGTCGACTGCTTTAATAAGGCATGAAAACATTGTATGAATATATACAGTGGTCTAAGTAGGTGTGTATACAGTGGTATCCCATACCGCCATTCCTCCTGCTGACTTCATTGTAATTCAAATTCCATTGACTTCCATTCCCATTACACTTCTAAATTTCCACTTCGACCACTGAATATATATATATATATTATACAAGTTAACCCGTGCATGATACTCATGCATTCTAGTCAAATCAAGCTACTTAAGGTGTTAAAAAGGTTCTTGTCATGCATTTGGGCCTAGCCCAGGCCTCCTCAGGGGAAGAGCGTTACTTCCCGACGCAAGCGCCCTTTTTTAACGTGGTTTTGTCCACATGTCACCACCTCATAATTTTTCTCCATCACCTCATCCTTCATCAAGCTACTTAAGGTGTTAAAAACTCCCCACTGTCACCCCCGGCAACCACCAACCACTCCCAACTGTCACTTCTCCTTCAAGAAATATATAGGTCAGTGTATAACTCTGCCCAGCAGGTGGCGCTGCAGCTTGTTTTTTTTTTCCCACACACGCCACTAGGCATTTATATAGTAGATATACATATATGCACATTCATTAAGTGCTTTGTTTAGATTTTGGAGCACAGCGAAAAAAAAGAAGAAAATTTGCTACTGAATAAAACGTGTTAGCATCCAAGGGTACAAATACATCCAAATATTATTGTTAATAATAATAATAATAATAATAACATTTATATAGCGCAAACATACTCTGAAATGCTTTACAACTGCCGACAAATATAGTAGTAATACTGGGTAATAGACAGATAAAACAGTAAGTGGAAAGGACAAAGTGCTTAGTGAGGCTATGTGATCCCATTTTTTTTTTTTATCAGATTTAGCTTTTGACATGCAGGGAAAAACAAGCTGCTGTTGCATGTAGCACACAACTACTGGACAGCTTTGTTATTACATATTGCAGATTACAGTTGATCTAGCTAACACAACTCCCAACTCTAAATCTGTCCGCACATTTTAATTTTACCCCCCTTCCCACAGAGCCACGTGGTTTTGCCAAGTTACAAATTTGCTCTTTTTTTGGCTTTAAGTGTGAAGCGTGATCCTGTTACTTTGAATGATCATCTGTTCATGAGTCACATCAGCTATTTAGCCCTCCTGTATTCTCTAATGCATTGCTAATGAGGCTATGTGCTATTCCAAATAGTTTTTTTTACAGTAATAATGGTCCAAGTAGTTTTTTTTATGTAAGGTAAAGTATGTTATACTCACACACAATTCCCCTGTACACATCTTCCATGCCCACTGCACATATCTACACATCCATCTCCTATGTAAACATTGTCGATAGCCCAGGTTTGCTGCTTATCAAAAGGTGATGGCTGGTTCCACCGGAATCTAGTAGCCTGAGATCTACCAAAATGAAATAAAAACATAAATACACTTAAATACACTTATATAGCATAACTTCTATATATCTAACTTCTGATAAATATTATTCCAAAAAAAAAAAAAGACCTACTACAAGGTTACACAAACTTGTTATGACAGACTGTTGTAGATTTCTCCCGGTTACCAACAAGTGGATATGTTCTTAGCTTCCATAGCAAAATGGAGAACAACTTATTTTTAATTTAGCTCATGCCTGCAAGGTTTCCGTACCACAAAGATTCTGACAGTACCCTTCTAATATGATTAATGTTGTGTAGCAGTTATAGGGTATGTTCCAAACCAATGGGCCCACACAATCCCCCTTTCAGCACATAATTGATAAATACTGCATTGATTTTGGACACATCTATAGGTCACATACAGCATAATACATAATAATTTAAACATGATTTTATAAGTTATGTAACAAAACGTATCCATCTAAATACACACAGTAAAGGAATAATGATGGCATAAAGCATATATTACTGCAATACACTTTCCTACACACTTTGGGCTAGATTTACTAAGCTGCGGGTTTGAAAAAGTGGGAATGTTGCTTATAGCAACCAATCAGATTCTAGCTGTCATTTTGCAGAAGGTACTAAATAAATGAAAGCTAGAATCTGATTGGTTGCTATAGGCAACATCCCCACTTTTTCAAACCCGCAGCTTAGTAAATCTAGCCCTTTGTGCCTAGTATCTCTAGGAATCCTAAAATTAGCACATTTATCAGCAGTACTTGTTTTCAATATATGGGCTCCATTTAAGAAACAAAAACTTAGTGGAGTGCAAATTTATTTTACACACTGATAAAAAAAAGTACTGCAGGTTTAAGCACCAAACAGTAATTTCCTGCTTTCAGATATTTGGCTGTGACTTAAATACAGTTATATAACTCAGTAATGAATGGAGACATCTGGGCTAACTGTAATTGTTATGAATTTTCACATTTCATATCCATCCACTTGTATGCACATAGATTTAGCGTAACCCAAAAAATTACATTTGATCTCCTAGTTCTTCCAAGTATAAAGCTAAGTGTACTTTTTTCGAGGTTTGAGGTAGTTTTAGAACCAGAAGCAGTGTCGGATGTACCACCATTCTGCCGATGAGGTCTCCTAGACAAAACGTGTAGGTGGGGAAATCTGCTGTATATCCAACTCTGTATCAGGTGTAACAGTCCTAAAGCCTCACTTCTGCAATATTATGTGTATAACTGGTGGCAGAAAGGAGCCTCTCCCTGGAAACTAATACGGTATCACCATTCTATGACCTTACAGATAAACTGTTTTTATAATTGTTTTATGTACATGCTTCTATTCTCCTTGGGAATAAAATATTTTTAATTGTACTATACTATTATTGTTCATTTATTGTGCATTATTTATATTTTACTATGTTCCATGATAAAGAGATAAACTGACTTGTACTCATCCACCATTGAGGTTCTATATACCTGAGACTTCGGAGTATGCATCATATAACCAACTCAGATATGCTAGTGTCAAGTCTATACTTGGTACATTTCTTAATTTGAATTTAGTCATTGCTCTCTGGCCAGAATATAAATCACTAAATGCCAAATTTTGGCATTATTAGGTATAATAAGACATGGGGGGTATATTTACTAAATTGCAGGTTTGAAAAATTAGAGATGTTGCCTATAGCAACCAATCAGATTCTAGCTGTCATTTTGTAGAATGCATTAAATAAATGATAACTAGAATCTGATTGGTTGCTATAGGCAACAACTCCACTTTTTCAAAATCGCAGTTTCGTAAACCTAGCCCATGGTCTCAGGGACTCCAGACAAAGTTAGGGTGCAGTATTCTCTGCAGTAGATGCAGGTCTACAGGCCTGCAACCAACTAAAGTTTAGTTGGTTGCAAGCCTTTAGACCAGTATTCCACTGACAGAACAGGCCAGTATTCTGCACATCAAGTATTCAGCAAGTGATTAAATCCACAAATGTGATGATTATTAATGTAGCTGCTATGATTAAATTTCCTTCATTCACAATATACAATAGGGAGATGTCATCTTGCTTTACCTTACTTTAGGCACAGAAGTACTTTTTAAATACACTTCCATAGATAGCTCATTATTCTGTCTTTTTAAAGGGCAGGTCAGTATGGACTAACCAAGCCTCAGCTAAGCACGTGTCCAACCTTATTCTTCACCAAAGGAATAAGAACAGAGGGCCTAATTCATCAAGGTACGTAAACTCATGTTTCATACTTTGAGTGACGCGAACCCTTATATTTGCGTTGGAGTTTGAGATTGAGTTGACTTTGAGTGCCGTATCTGCTCTGTTTGCGCTGTGTATGTGGTATTTTACATAGCTCAAGTCCCATTTAGCAGATGCGTATGAGTTTGCGTACCTTGATGAATCAGGCCCAGCATGTCTGGATATATGGACAGGACTCATAAAACTGGGAGTGTAGCGTGGCATAGAGGTCGTATTCTTAAGCTGAGACAAGCACTTTGTAATTATTTGGGAATCATTAACAATCAAAGAGAAAACGGTGGCTAGCACATTATTATTAAATGCAATTGGAAGGTACAAGTGACTTTCGGTTGAAATTGCAGGCCAAAGGCCGATCTCTGCCACCTCCCCAGGATTTGTAAATCAAGTCCTCTTGCATGCAGAAGCAAAAGCTCCCACTGACCAGGGAATGTGCTATCTCCACCCCACAAATCATTGTAAATACCGAGTCTTGCAAAAATAAATATTGTCTTTGCACTGATGTGCAATACCCGGCACTTTATTAACGGTAGCCCCAATCTGCCAATGTACTCCCAGCAGAATATACCAAATTCTGCACCGCTGCAGCACACGACCTCTTGGGCCAGTAATCCATATATAAACAGGCACATTCACACAACAATGGGGATGCTGTTACAAAATGCATTTTGTGCTGTGGGCAAGGAATTTTTGTGTCTGGTTTGTGAATAAGCTTAAACGTTTTATGTATGCATTACCTTTATTCTTACCTATTTTATATTAATCTCTTAAACTGCTTAGAACGGAGAAATGGGTGCTATGACAGGATGGATCGCCTGTGCCACCCTGTCTGTTGTTGCTAGGAACCGTCTGGGCTTACTTTGCCACTGTCCCCTTTCGTTATTCCAAATACGCCCCTCCTGCTGCAGTGGGAGGGGCCTGCTGCCACCACTGAGCTCCTTTATGGCACTCAGAACCACGTTCCTTCTGGGTAACTAACGCTGCTAGCGTACCTCTTTGCTAGTGTACCTGGGCTGGTACTCCTGACCTCTCACTATAGATCAGGGTTGCTATGGATGGATCCCCCTAGCCTATCACACTGACCAGGGCTGTATGAGTAGCAGGCAGAGCGGTGGTACTGGAAAAGCTTGGGTCCAAACCTCAGACAGCCGGAGAACTAATT
This sequence comes from Mixophyes fleayi, assembly GCF_038048845.1. Taxonomy (NCBI): domain Eukaryota; kingdom Metazoa; phylum Chordata; class Amphibia; order Anura; family Limnodynastidae; genus Mixophyes; species Mixophyes fleayi. Next base: position 164,204,978 of record NC_134405.1, read on the forward strand.
AGATTTAGTGTCTAATCTGCAGGTCACAGGATTACAACAATATTGAAGAAGTTGTCAAGCAGGTCTTTGAAGCAGAGTGATTTTCATTGCTCAAGTGTCCTGACAAGGACAGTTCCACTGATTTAAGGTATCAGTGGTCAGGTCAGATGGAACATCAGAATGATACATTACATGCTCACACAGCTCACCTTTTATACAGTTCTGACATAACTCCTAGCACAGGTAAGCCAGCCCCTTGGACCTAGCTGGTTCCACCCCGTCTAGAATATTTCCTCGGATCTGAGGATGTAATCTAATTTTGCATCTAACAATTGAACTTCCATATAAACTTGATTTCCATCAAATCTCAGGATGTAATCTAGTTTTGCATCTAACACAACTTTTTTTTTTTAAAGATATTTTATTGAGTTTTGCAATACAGACAATGAGGGAAACAGGCAATACTGGTAAAACAGAACTGCAAAGAAGTTCCACATAATATAAGCAGCGTATTGTTATTAATATGAAAATACAAAAGAAAATTTAGGGAGGGTTGGTGGAAGAGAAAAGAGAAAGGAAAGAATAGGGGTGAGAGGGACAGGGGAAATCACTAGCCAAAGCGATAGGGAGAAAAGTAAGAAGAAGATGATGAACACTGACGAGGATCAAGATTGGTAGTTAGGGCTCAGCGGCCTTAAAATGCAAGAGGAGGGGAGACTCCGTGAAACTCAGTTGAAGGACTCCAGACCTTATCGAATTGGACAGGAGTGCGGCGGAGGATGCTAGTCATATACTCCATATGATAGACTTGCCAAGTGCGGTTGATCACAGAGGGCAGGGAGGGAGGGCATAGGTTTTTCCAAAGAAGGGCAATTTGGCATCTAGCAGCACTAAGCATATGTGTAATAAGTTTCTGAGTTGCTTTTGATAACTTGGGAATAGAGCGCAGGAGTAGGGAATATGAAAGAGGTGGAGGGAGAGAAATCTGAGTGATACTGGAGATTAACTGATGGACCGACTTCCAGAAAGGAAGTAGTTTTGGACAATGCCATCATATATGAGACAGGGTGCCCTCCTGACCACATTGACGCCAGCATAGCGATGAGGAACCTGGATAAATCATGTGAATACGGTGAGGCACCAAGTACCAACAGTAGAAAATCTTGCGACTGTTTTTGCTTATCTTAACGCAAATAGAGGTCTTTGAGAGGTTCAGGCGAATCTTAACCCATTCCCCAGGAGTGAGCGACTCCCCCATGTCCTCCTTCCATTTAAGCTCGTGAGAATCCTTAGGGGGGCAATTGTATTTTACCATAAGGCGATAGAACGTGGAAATCAAGCCCTGAGAAGAGGAGCGGAGATGACAGAACGAGACTAGAGGAGAAGTTAAGTGTATGTCAGTGACTGTACATCGGATAGACTTATAAAAACTTTGAAGTTGAAGGTAATGAAAGAAGCATGACGAGGGGATACGAAAGCACGCTTGGATATCAGCAAAAGAGGGAAAGATTTGTAGCGGAGTGATGTCGGAGAGGAAGTTGACGCCACATCGCGTCCAGTAAGAGAATTGAATCGGTCGAAGTCCAGGAGGGAAGGTGGGATTGTTCCAAAGAGGTGTCATACGCCATGAGTTAGGAGCTTGGTTATATGAGGAGACTGAATGAGTCCAGGAAGCAAGTGAGAATGCTAGAGGAGGGGGGAGGCATGAGGGAGGAGGCCGGTGTTGAGGTTTCAGCCAGAGAAGTAAGGAGGGCGAGGTAGTATCTATGAGAGCAGCTTCAATATCGACCCAAACTCTCTGTCCCGGAGGAGAATGAAGGAGAACACACTGGGTAAGATGGGTAGCCCGATAATATTTAAGAAAGTGGGGAACTCCCAGGCCTCCCTCCTGGATTGATTTATGGAGAGTCTGCATACGAATCCTGGGCTTCCTAGCTGACCAAACGAATATAGTAGCCATTTGTTGGAGGAGTTTAAAGGAGTTAGCGGGGACTTTAAGGGGTAAGGTCTGAAACAGGTATAAAAGACGAGGAAGGATGTTCATTTTAAGAGAGTTTATTCTGCCCGTCCAAGGTCTCGTCATTTCTTTAATGTGGTAGGAGAGAGGTCCTGAAAAAAGAGAGGGTTGGTCCCGGAGTAAAAAAAGTCCCGTCGGCCTCGAGCAGCAAGAAGAATCTTCTCCTTAGTGGAATAATAATGAAGGCGAATGATGACATCTCTGGGAGGTTTAGAAGGTTGAGGCTTGAGTCGGAGGGACCGATGTGCATGGTCCAAGCGAAAATTCAGCAGGGGCTAGCTCTGGAGCTAAGCTGGAAAAGAGTCCCTGCAGGTATGCAGGTAGTTCTTCTGCCGAAATCGACTCAGGAACATTCTTGAGTCTAATGTTGTTCCTTCGGGAGCGATTTTCCTGATCCTCAAACTGGTCTTTGAGAGAGTCCAGGTCAGCACGTATAGCAACTATGTCCTGGTCAGTTTGAGTCTGGAAAGTGCAGAGTTCCGTAGTTGTTTTTTCCAGAGAATCGGTGCGAGCACCTAGGGCAGCAATTTCTGTGCGTAGTTCTGAGACTAATGCCCAGAATTCCGACTGGATAGTAGCCTTCACTTGTTTCACTATCTCAGCCATGGAGGGCTGCGGAGAGTCATCGTCCAAACTCGTGGATGCCAGGGCGGAGGTGGGTGGAAGGGAAGCCTTGCCACCTCTGGAAAACATACTGGGCGTTTGAGGCGGAGGGTTCTTCTTTGATTTATGCGACATGGTCGGACCACGAAAACACACCACCGGGAGAAAGAGGTATCAGAATAGGTAATGAGGTTACTTTCAGGGTAATGATTCAGAAAAAGACCCGCTCCCACGAGACATGTGGGGTTAGAATATGGATAGATTGGACTGGAGTATCAGGTGAAAATTAAATCAGATGAGTATATCTTCTACATAGGCAAGCAGACAGAGTCCATAACACCGGGAAATTAGTTGAAACACTGGATGCAGGTCCCAGGATGCCAAAATCTTGCCACCCAGCTCACTCAGGTGGTTAGATGGGGGCACTGCTGCTCTATGGACACAAGATCAGGGAGGGAAAACCTTGCGCAGGTCCGAAGCCCGTCTCTTCACTTCAGGCACTGAGGGGTATGTGTGGCCCGATATAGATAGCGCTGATTGAGTGAGGGAGCCAGATATGGGGTCAAAGGTATTCCCTGTGTCAGCTTATATGTCGAGGGCCTAGAGTAGGCCCTTGAGTAGAGGTAGTGAGAGGGTCAACTGTGCAAACTGTCTCCAACTTTGTGCCCAGGGCCCTGGAGCGTTGTATCCCCGCCCACTAACCTGCTGCTGATGGTGATGAGGTTTATATAGCAGAGCCTGCAGCTAATTAGAGCCTGTAGCGGGTAGTCTGCGCTCCGGATAGCGCTAGGGATCGGCGCTCTCCGTCCCCTCCGTGGAGTTCTCTTCAGTAGCCGACCGGAAGTTCGGCTCAGCGGCACTTTAGGTGAATCTCGCGGTCTCCAGGGGCGCCGTCCGGGCAGGCTGGTAAGTCACTGGGGGTAACCAGCTGTATGAGTTGGGGGAACTTTCCTTTGGCCCCGAATGGAAGCCCGCGTGAAGAGGGGAGGGCGCCTGTGGTCCCGGACCAGGAATCCAGACAGGGGAAGGCCTTTGCCAATTAGGTGTTATGGAGCAGTTAGGGGAGCAAGAGTGGCACCCGTGTGTAGAGGGGCACAACACGCTGCCTGTGGATGCGGTTGGGAGTAGAAAAGGGGCCAGTGGTCTGACGGAAGGGCTCATTTAGGAGAGAGCCAAAAGTTGAAGCACCCGTCCAGAATGGCCGCCAAGCCACGCCCCCTTCATCTAACACAATTTAACTTCCACATCCCCCTAATTTCCGAAGATGTTCTGTCTCCATTGTTTAGAGTTCCTGTCTGTCTAACAGATAATGGACCCTGTTGTATATTCAAGTGTTGGTCACTCACATTGAATAGACTTAATTAGCTTTAATGAGCACATCCTCTAGACTCAGGGCCGTAACTAGGGCTGTGCGACAGGGGCGACCGCCCAGGGCGCAGCACTGAAAGGGGGCGCAATTTAGGAATATTTTAGGTTAATTTGGTTAAAATTGAGGGCTAGGGGGGCGGCATTTGTCTTTCTCGCCCAGGCAACTAGAATTCTAAGTTACGGCTCTGTCTAGACTACACAACAGACTTACAAATGCTTATCAGAAATCAAACATATACCATACTAACCAACTTTTTCAGTTGGTGTCCGGGAGACTCTCTGTTGCAGGTGGGCGTGTGGGGGCCGGGGCTCCAAAATCGCGTAATTTTGGCCCCGCCCCGCGACGTAATGACGCAAAACGCATTAGGGCCAAATGCTGCGATTCCTGGAGAATCGCGGCATTTTGGCCCTAATGCGGGCAGAAGCAGGAGATTGCCACACTCTCCCGGGAGTCTGGGAGACCCACCCGAAATGCAGGAGTCTCCCGGACATTCCGGGAGAGTTGGCAAGTATGACATATACCTTAGACATGAATGCATTTCCTCTAGCAAGGCTAAAAAGAAAAAACACATTTTCTACCCTGATTTCAGAAATAACGATTTCCTATCTCACAATATACACAATATCAAAAATAAGTGCAAGTGCAATTATATAAATAAACGCCCTGCGTTATTTCCTTTAAATAAATTTATAACAAAAGTTATTTATCAGTGATCCAGTCACAGGTGCGTTGTGGCATAAATGCCTGCCAGCAATCCAAAATCCATAATAATAATAATAATAATGCTAATAATAAGAATAATATATGGAAATTAATAAAGGTTGAGCCATGGGGCAGACAGTATTTACATTGAATAAAATCTGTTTATACTGTCTCTCTTCATCTTTATCAAGAGTAGGCCTCCTCTCTACTAAGTTACTAAAGAACTGTATGCGCTTTTCCAGGGCCGTAACTAGGGCTGTGCGACAGGGGCGACCGCCCAGGGCGCAACGCTGAAGGGTAGAAATTTATTAAATTTGCAATTTAGGAATATTTTAGGTTAATTTGGTTAAAATTGAGGGCTAGGGGGGGGGGGCGGCATTTGTCTTTCTCGCCCAGGGCGCTAGAATTCTAAGTTACGGCTCTGCGCTTTTCTAAGTAGTCCAGAGTTCAGCAGGACAGTTCTAATTCATAGCACCTGCGAGGAGGGATGGGAACAAAGTTCAGCAGATCTGTGGGGTGTTAGGGCATGGTAGGGTCAATTTAAGGGCGCTGGTAACATTTGTCCCACATTTTCTTCTCCAATGTTGGGAGGTATAAGACAGAGAATTACTAATATAGCTGAATCATGTAAAGCTACAGTAAAATGGTTGTCATTTAAGACCTAAAATAGTGTGAAAATAGTGTCTGTGGTGTTCTGATTGTGGTCTGGGATATAATGAGGACAGCGTGTGGACAATTGCTAGTACACCATGGTTGACAAAATTGTAAAACAGTGAAAATATGACATCCTACCAGCCTTTTGGATCTACAGATAACCTGCAGCAGTAGACTGGGATTTAGTAGAGTTGTTAACCTCTTATTTATTATTTATAATCAAAATTACTCCTATTTATTTGTCAATAAAATTTCTGTCTGTCGGTAATTTCTTTTTAAAATGTTCAGAAAAATATTTTCTTACAGCTGTCTGGTATTTGTAGGGAAACCGCCCAGACACCCCCTTGACACAGGCAGACCTTCCTAAACAACTACTCCCTTATGTGACAGATCCAAAGACCCTGACAGAAGCATAATTCCTGTAGTAATATAAAAGTTAATTTCCTTTATTTTTATTGGGCAAAATAAATTAGCTCTGTTAAAATGTGCAGAACAAAGACCTACTAAATGTGACAGTTTGCACAATCCCCTTTGTTTTAACAACATAAATTGCTTTACACATTTTTACACATTTTTACACAAATGAAGCAAATTACATACAACAGAAACAATTTCTCCAGTTTCACTAAAAACATCCTCTTAACTTGAAAGCATATTGAAGAATAGTCATGTAATGTAGCAAATGTACACTAGGTGGCAGCATCTGTATTACTTAAATGACAATCAAATACTATTTTGCAGTAGTTACAATTAATAAACAGACTCACCAATAACAGACAATAGGACATCAAAGCGAAAAGGGTTAACAATATGTAACACATTTGGAAATGTGTTTGTTAATACTGCAGAGAGCTTTTTAATATATAAGCAACTTGGGATCTGACAACTATTATGTTTAACTGCATTACACTACTGATCTAGTACCTCTTGCATGCAATCTGAACTAGCTAATGGCCTTGCTGTCCTAATTAATACAACACAACAGCAGGGATTATGTGGATTTCATGTGTTAACCAGGATTTCATTCAATTCATTTTATGGAGTATGCACTTTTCATGTCCATTTCAGTCCTGTTCAGTTCTTGAAAACTGCATCAAAAAGTACATTTGTACATATTTCACGTCTTGTATTTGCTGCAGTGAGTGGCGCCCCTATATATGTCCCAAACCTGAAAGTCAAACACTCGTTGTGACACTGACCCACAGTGAGATTTTAAATGTTGTGCCCCTCCTTAGGTAGTTGTTGAGTAGTCTCTTCCTTTCACCGCTGACCAAGCTTACATCAGCATCATGTGTCTGGTACACACTGTTTCTCTTATTTTAACACACACACACACGTATGTGTGTAGTTGTCCTATCATTTGCAGAAAACAGTCATTGCCGAGTTTGCCATTTTTTATTTTAAAACCTAATTTAATATTTCTGGTCTGCTGTTTTTCTCTACACACAGTGAGATTATAAAATCCATTTTCGAGGGATCGCAGCATCTGTTTCATGATTCACATGAGTGGGAGGGTATGGTACTTGCCCACTTGGGTCTTGACAATGTGACATGGGTGGGTAGTTTCATTTAATTTATTTCATCCAATTACACTGTTTTCAACAGTTGGATGGAAAGAGCTCGCTATCAACTAACAAGAAAAAAAATGTACATTTGCCCAAAAGACTACTCATGCCTAAAATGAATGGCTGACAATAGATGAGATGGTTTTGCTTTATTTCAAATACTGATGTGAAACAAAGGATCAATCCATTTGATAAAACAGTGACAACATTTGGAAACTCTCTTTTCTGCAGTGGTTCAAGTCAAGTACAAGATAGTGGGATAAGATGATTGCATGTCTTTTAACAGCACTATACACTGGCACATATTAAATATTCATGTAGGAGTTTATTTACTAATTGTAGACAGGACACTGTTTTATTTTTACCTGGTGTATGGCGGTAAAGGCAAAGTAAATCTGGTCCATTTGTTGAAAGTGTCAGACACCAGCACTCTCTGAAGTTGATATTTACTACAATCCACATTGGTTGGAAGACAATCTCTGAGCACAGGACTCCACGAGAGCCCCAGATCCACGGAAAACTCTAGTTCAATGGCTACAATGAAAGTGGAGATATTATTATTTTACACTTATATTGGCTCTAATAATGAATAATGTATACTGATACACAGGTTAAATATATAAGATTTATGTGACCATCTAGAATCACCTGATGTGGGTTACACAGTTGAAGTGCCAAGACAGAAATGAAAACATATTAAATTACCAGTGAGAGTAATAGCCTGGTGAACAAGGTTGTTATGTTCTGCTCTGTGAAAGGACCATCTTTTAATGACCCTGGTGTTTAATTTATGATATTTAAGAAGATGACATGCTGGTAAAACAAATCTGATTCTAGGGTATATGATTTTGTAGTTTTTTTTAAATTAATGATGCTGCATGTACTAAATAAATAAAAATATAGAAGATAGTAGGTCTATTATAATTATTTATCTGCACAATGAGTGGGGGAAAGAGATGAGTTAATGGGAATGATTCATGAAAGTTATTTCATGAAAACTGATGGCTGCTGCCACAAAGCTCTGTGATCATGAGTTTTATTCCAACCAGGGCACTATCTGTGTGAGGTTTGTATGTTCTTCCTGTGTTTTCATGAGTTTCGTGTGTGTGTGTGTATGTGTGTTAGGGAATTTAGATTGCAAGCTCTAACGGGACAGAGACTGATGTGAATGACTACATAATCTCTGTACAGGGATGTGCAATATGACTGATGCTATATAAATAAATTATGACAATAATAGGGCATTCATTCCTTTTGGGTTGTGCACTACATGTTGAAACCCCAGTGAAATGAATGGGCCATAGAAATGAGTAGGCCACTGAGATGAATGGTGCTGCACAACACTGCTAATTGTGTTTTTCTCCACATCAAAAGGGATTCTACCTGTAACATCTCATAATATCTATTTGTAATGACATCCGCATGATCATTACTTCTGTGTTGGAAATTCTACTTTTGAGTTCCCTGATATCAGTGGATGATGCTATTGTGGTGTGGGTGCTCAATTACTGCTATACAACAAAACAACAACCAGATAGAAATTTTAAGAGGGGTTTGTCAGTTACTGGTATTTAATGGATCCTGTAACTTGAAAAGTATAGAAGTTAAGTTTGTGTGTTATGGGGTTATTAGCAAAAATGTCAGTTAAGTTATAATAAATTACATAAAAAGCTGGATATAGCCCTTAGAACAGTAGTATAAATAGCAGCAATGTAAATGACATATAGTCAATTTATTTCATTTACTTACCATAACAAGAGTCTGTAACAGAGCAGGAGGCAGCAAAATCAATCTGCATGAATGAGTCTTCATTTACCGCTATGTCTGTGGTTACCACATAACGAGTGCTGGCTTTCTCAATGAACACAAGTGCATCTCCAGTAGAACCACACACTGACATCTTTGTTCCACCTGGATGAAGTAACCACTTCCTGTTGTCCAAACTTGTAAAGTCATCCTCTAGAACCGTGTTCCCAGAGATATTCCCACCAATAAGGATCTAGATATAGGAAAATAAACGTAATATTTCATGTGTGATTAACACATGCTGACTCTCTTTTTCTTTTCCTTTTCGATATCACACTTAAGAGTCTATTTATTACTGCAGTGCAGTAACAAGCATTATGTATCACTGCCCATCACAGTGATACATAATAAACTATCACTGCAACTTATCTGCACTGGGAGCCCCGTTGAAAACCTCCCTCCTCCACAAAGCATTTTTCCTCTTCACTGGCAGCCAAAGTCTGCTGGCGAATGGAGAAAGTGCTATGCACATAGCACCCGTTAGGGATCCAGCAAAACCGGAAAGGCTTCAGCTGGGTCCCATTGTAACAGTCACGTAACACCATCCTGAGATGGCATTACTCTGCTTTGAAAAGCTTTGTCTTTCGCAGCTTAATTAAGAGGTAATTAGGTTAAAGTCATGGAAATCTCTAATTTCTCCAGTATTAACCCTTTGTTACATATGAAATAGCAGCAAAAGAGCCTTCTGCTGGCGCTTACGCTGGCTTTTTTGGTATCACCACTTGTTAAATAGACCCATAAGCTCTTCCAGTCTAATTTATGTTTATTATATTCTTATTACTGTCTGTGCACTTTAAAAGCTGCTCATACACCCTCTGAGTCCTGGCTTTGATTCCTCTGTAGACCCTGTTTCTCATTGTGACCTGGATGCAGTGTGATATTCTGTATTTGTCAATCGAAGCTTGTTGAGTCACTGCCCTGTTATTTGTACTTTCTTTTGACCACCCAAAACAAATAATTATAAATGTATACTGTATTTATACACACACACACACACACACATACACATATATATATATATATATATATATATATATATATATATATATATATCACCTGAAATACCATAGAAAATCAAAGTATTATTATTATTATTATCATTTATTTGTTAGGCGCCACAAGGTTTCCGCAGCGCCGCACATAGTACAAACAGTAGACTATACAGGGTATAACAGTACAGAACAATAAACAAAAGTACCAATACTTCAGAAACTCCAGGCAGGCCAGATGCAATAGACACGGAGCAGAAGAACAGGTAAGGAGACAGGAGGGAAGAGGGGCCTGCTCAAGCGAGCTTACATCCTAAGGGAGGGTTAAACAGACCAGGCACAAGAGGAGCCAGTTGAGGGAATGGGAGAGAGGGGAGAATGAGTGGAGGAGATGGGGGTTAAGTGGATGGTTGGTAGGCTTTGAGAAAGAGGTGAGTTTTGAGTGCACGTTTGAAGGAGCACAGAGTAGGAGAGAGGCGGATGGAGCGAGGGAGGTCATTCCAGTGAAGGGGGGCTGCACGGGAAAAGTCCTGGATTCTGGAATGGGAAGAGGTGATCAGAGTGGAGGAGAGGCGGCGGTCATTGGCCGAGTGCAGGGAGCGGGTGGGAGTGTGAATGGAGAGGAGGTTAGAGATATAAGGGGCAGTAGAGTGGGAGAGAGCCTTGTAAGTGGTGGTGAGGAGTTTGAAAAGAATTCTGTAGGGGAAGGGGAGCCAGTGTAGGGCAAGGCAGAGAGGGGAGGCAGAGGAGGAGCGGCGTGAGAGGTAGATGAGTCTTGCGAACGCATTGAGTATAGAGCGGAGGGGGGAGAGACGGGAGTGGGGGAGGCCGGTGAGGGGGAGGTTGCAGTAATCCAGGCGGGAGATGATGAGTGCGTGCATGATGGTTTTGGTGGCCTCCTGAGAGAGAAAGGGACGGATGCGGGCGATGTTGCGTAGTTGGAAGCGACAGGCTTTGGCAAGAGAATGAATGTGGGGGGCAAAAGAGAGAGAGGAGTCAAGGGTGACAACTAAGCAGCGGAGTTGGGTGACAGAGGAGATGGTAGTGTTGTTAACGACAATGGAGAGGTCATGGTGGGATGGGAGGCTGGGAGGAGGAAAGACAATGAGTTCAGTTTTGGAAATGTTGATTTTGAGAAAGCGCTCCGACATCCAGGAGGAGATGGCGGAGAGGCAGTCAGATAACTGAGCGAGGAGGGTGGAGGAAAGATCAGGTGAAGAGATATAAAGTTGAATGTCATCAGCATAAAGGTGATACTGAAGGCCAAACAAGGAGATGAGAGCACCAAGGGAGGAAGTATAGAACAAAAAGAGTAGAGGGCCGAGGACGGAGCCCTGTGGGACTCCTACAGCGAGAGGGTAGGGGGAGGAGGAAGAACCAGACATTGATACAGAGAAGGAGCGGTTAGCGAGGTATGAGGTGAACCAGGCGTGGACAGAACCAGAGAGGCCGAGAGAGAGAAGAGTTTGCAGCAGGAGGGGGTGATCCACGGTGTCAAAGGCTGCGGAAAGGTCAAGGAGGATGAGTAGGGAGAAATGACCCTTGGATTTGGCCGATAAGAGATCATTAGTAACCTTGGCCAGGGCAGTTTCGGTAGAGTGGAGGAGGCGGTAGCCGGATTGGAGAGGGTCAAGGAGGGAATTGTCCGAGAGGTGCCTGGTTAGGCGGCTGCAGACTATTCGCTCAAGTAATTTAGAGGCATAGGGGAGAAGAGAGATGAGATGTGGGGTCGAGATTGGGTTTCTTGAGGATAGGAGAGATGAGAGCATGTTTAAATGAGAGGGGTACTACACCAGAGGAGAGTGATAGGTTGAAAAGGTGTGCGAGGTAAAAGCAGGCAGTGGGAGAAAGAGAGCGAAGGAGGTGAGAGGGGATGGGATCGAGAGGGCAGGTAGAGGGTGGAGAGGAAAGAATGAGAGAGCGAACTTCTTCACCTGTTGTAGGGCCGAAGGAGCACCAGAGTTGGGTGTTGGTGGGAGGTGAAGCGAAGAGGGAGGCGGGAGAAGGGGAGGAGGAGATGTTCAGTCTGATGGCCTCAATTTTGGAAGAGAAAAAGGTGGCAAAGTCAGAATCGGACAGGGAAGACGGGACAGAAGGGGGTGGGGTGGAGAGTAGGGAGTTGAAGGTGGCAAAGAGGCGGCGGGGATTGGAGGACTGAGAAGTACAGGCTTAGTAGACGTGGTTTGGAAGTGCATATAAGGAAGGGAGCAAGATGATACAAACGAGATGCAAAACTCACTAGTCTCCCTTATGCAAAGTCTTCCCCTTTACTGCTTTCATATAAAACATAGAAACATAGAATTTGACAGCAGATAAGAACCGCTTGGCCTGTCTAGTCTGCCCATTAACCTATGGTAACCTTAAACCTTATTTGAGCTCTTATTGTTTATAAGGATATTCTTATGTCTATCCCAAGCATGTTTAAACTGTTCTACTGTATTTGCCTCTATCACATCTGATGGGAGACTATTCCACTTATCCTCTACACTTTCTGTGAAGTATATATGGGATAATGCACCCAAATCTCTAAATGATAAGGCTATTATAATTCACCAAAGTGTGACCATATCAGGACTCGTCAATTATAAGTGATGGTACCAGAACTCATGGTTCGTACTGATATTATTTACAGGAGGCTTTGCATATATTTATACATCACTTGTGTATTATATAATAATTAGCATATTTTTGAATTACTAACTTCTTGAAAGTTGCTAAAGGCTTTATTGTGTTCCAACTATATTAAACAGATCCTTTCTGCTATGTTTAACATAGTATCTCTTGATTAGTGGCCAGCCATAGTACCTCAAACTTGTTTCCTTTAACTATTCAGTCTTATATAAACTTTTTTTCTCTTGTCTGATACCACATATATACATACATATCTGTATACAATTTATACAGTGTATATCAGGCATTATTGCAAACAAAGAAATATGGACACAGTACATGTTACCATATAAAATATTGTTATGTGTAATAGCATTCAAGCAACCAAAGAAAACAATTATTTCTTACTTGATCAATAACCCATGGGCTGTAGAAATGTCCATTCTCTGATGGCTGCCACCAGCGTAGGCGTGTTGAGCTGGAACGAGCTTTCAGCGGTATTTCCAGTGCTATATACCGTCCGATATTACTGGAGTTACTGAAGAGAAACTCTTGGAGAATGCTCCATGATAATCCACCATCCAATGAGAACTGCAGGAGCACTGGCTGACTCCTGGGGTCGGGCACTGCTTTCCCACAACCTAACCGCATAAAAAACTGTACAAACCTATGAAAACACAATTGTTTAGCTTGTTTGCTCTAATGCTTGTTGTTTTCTCTTTTTGTTAAAAACTGTTTCTGTTAAGTAGTAAAATAATAGGCTAATGTTTTAATTTATATAAATGTATATATATCTGACCTAGTGACCTATACAGAAAATATAGTCACTGTAAATTTGTGTGTCAGCTTCACATGTGTATCATTCTAAGTCAATGTGCTTCACGGCAGGATAGAGAATTATTTCTGATATTACTACTAGAAAACAGATTTTTAAAAAAGAAAAGTGATAACATTTGGTGAATAATCTTCTTTGGATACCTTAGGGTAAATTTATCAAGCTGCAAGTTTGAAAAAGTAGAGATGTTGCCTATAGCAACCATTCAGATTCTAGTTATTTATTTAGTACATTCTACAAAATGACAGCTAGAAACTAAATTGTTGCTATAGGCACCATCTCCACTTTTTCAAACCTGCAGCCTGATAAATTTACCCCCTTGTCTCATTTCATGCAATACATATTAACTCAAGGTTAAATCAGGGCAATCACGTTGACAGATCTCTGTAATGTCTCACTAAAAGTATATGTGAGGCAGCACGGTGGCTAAGTGGTTAGCACTTCTGCCTTACAGTCTTATCTGTGAGGAGTTTGTATGTTCTCCCTGTGTTTGCGTGGGTTTCCTCTGGGCGCTCCGGTTTCCTCCCACACTCCAAAAACATACTGGTAGGTTATTTGGCTGCTAACAAAATTGACCCTGTCTGTCTGTGTGTGTGTCTTAGGGAATTTAGACTGTAAGCCCCAATGGGGCAGGGACTGATGTGAGTGAGTTCTCTGTACAGCGCTGCGGAATTAGTGGCGCTATATAAATAAATGGTGATGAAATGGTGATGATGGCCAGGATTGTTAACTCATCTGTAAATTATACTCCGTGTGGCCAATTGAACCCAGATAACATAAAGACGGACTACAATGAGTGAATAAAACCTGAATTGTTTATGTGTTTCAGTTACTAATAAGTAGACAACCCTGTGTATAGCTTCCTGAAAGATGCACACTAAGTACATTTACGTTATTATATTAGCATAATACGTTGTAGCTTTATCTTGGCAATGCTTCACTGATAATATATATATATTTTTATCTTTATTTTAGCTCTGTATTTTTATTTATCAATCATGGATTACAAGAAAATATAACAATTGAACAGATATACAAACTGAAACATATAATAATTTTTTTTTTATACATTAAAAGGATGAAGGATGGGAAAGGGGGAGTATAACAAAAGGGGTGGGGTGGGCAGTTGTCACATACAGAGAATATCAGCTAGTACAGATTTCAGGGATGGTAAAAGAAAGAGGACATAACTCAGTAATTGGTTAAATAGTGAATAGAGTGATGATTTTATTGAAGAGTAATTCCGGAGGATGAAGGGGAGAAAGTTCCATGTATAACCAAGGGGCCCAGATCTGGTGGAATTTGTCTTCTTTAACATGCAGATGGTAAGTGATTTTTTTCAATGTGGGCTTAAACTTTTTTTTTATTGAAGAAACTGTCATGTACACTATAACAGTATATGTTGATATTTAACTGTTAGTAATATTACTTAGTAAAACTTTTTTATTGTTTAATTACTTAATGATTTCAAAATATAAAATGAAGCATATGTCAATCATTCCCAAGATTATTCCACCCTAAGGGCCTAACAGTGTTTTATAACAGGTTCTCTGGGAGATTTTATGTATTGTGCTTTTATCAATACTGGAATCACGGTTTCATGCAAAATAAATAAGTGATGTCCTAATCTAAACTTTGAAACACTGCATTAAAATTAGAAAACAGGGAACAGCACCATTAACACTCATTTTATCTTTAATATGCACGTCCTGATTTTATTAACATGTCAAAAGTGTAGAAACGCGCATAGCTGTGACGAGACCTAAAAGATGTCAATGTGTTCAACTTACCGTGCCAAGGATAAATCTAAATCTCTCGTCATCAGCATTCTCAAACCTTCATCGCTGAAAAAGAGATTGTTTCCACTAGACAGAATGCCACATTTCCTGGAAGGCTTTCCACCACTCACTAGCAGGAATCTATCTGATTCTAACTGACCTGAGAAGACATACAGAAAACATGGAGTGTGGAGTTCGTGGGATACTTACATTAATAATTCCCAGCTGACCTATCATGTCATAGTAAAAACTGAGCATTAAGCAGTTATTTGAGATCAATTCTGGTACAATTTCCTCTACATAGAAATGTTATGTGGTACAATGGGCACTACTTCAGCCAGAAAATATAAATCAAACAATAAAACACATTTCACTACTTCATTAACATACTTTATATAAATAATTAAAAAAGCAATAGACGGAAACGTACAGATGATAACAAGTAAGGTTTTGAAATCAGTATGCCTGGTTTTTATTTACATCAATGTCCACAGTGCTTTTTGGGCTGTGGGCAGTCAAACAAATCCTGCCTGTCTGAGCTCTAACTAACAGCAAGTATCCTAACTCTCCCGTGTATCCTACTAGTACTGGTCACAAAACAAAATCACAGGTCAGTTCACAAATCCACACTGATCATTTCCACAAACACACCCTTATAAGAGATCAGCTACCAGGTGATGGTTACACATGAGACAATGTCCTCAGAAAAAAATACCTCCCTACCAAGAATTTACCAATCACACTCTCACAATAGTAATAACATTTAAATTAGTTTAGTGGTTACCCAGAATAGTTCTTGATTGGACCAGATGTCACAAAATATACATCACACCACGCAAACATGGTGCAAGCAAGGCACCAAAAAAAGGTTTGTGGAAACAAAGTTTAACTAATGTAACAAGCTTCTGAAGTCAGTACAGTGGGGTTCAAAGTGATGAAAGTGATTTCCTTATTAATACAGACTGCTGAAATCTACAACGCACATTAATTAACTTATATAACACAGTAATAAGACAAATAGGAGTAGTAATGGTAAGTAGTATTTCTGGCAACTAAAGTTTTACCTTCAAAATCATCCTTGAGGAAGTCAGGATTCTTTGTGCTGACTTTGCAGGTGGGACCGGAGTAGCCCGGGTCACAGATACACTTGGTCCCATTGACACAACTTCCATGACCACTGCACATCTCCTCACACTGAGGACCAATGTAAATGTTATCAATTGCCCATGTCACAGGCTTCATTGCAGTTGGGTAAAATCCTTGATACCACTTGAATCTAATGGAACTTCAGAAGCACAGAAAAAAACAGTGTTTATATCCCCTACATATAAATCAGAAATGATTACCAAACTTTTACAATAAAGTAAATAAGTAAAATCAAGTGTTTAATAAAGAATAATTAGAGTTAAATAAAAACATTATGAGGTGTCTTTACTTTGGAATAATGTTACAGTGGAAATACAGTTTGGGATGAAACAAAACACTGGAACATTAGTTTGTTAAAGTCAAAAGCCATTGTACAGATTGTTAAGAAAAAGCAAATACTCACATAATGCAAAATGTCATGTATTACTAGTGACTAATGTTTATGTCCTTTGACAGACTGTTGTGACTGAGTTTAGTCCAAGTTACATCTATAAAACATATATATGGAATCAAAAAAATACTGTGTGGAAAAAAAGCTGGTCAGCATTTTGATACCTACCCACAAAGGTGTAGTTTACCAAAGTTGATGATCTCCCTTCTCCATCCTCGCACAGTCCCAGCATAGTAAGTACTACTGGGGTGATGCTCAGTGGTGCATAGCGAGCTGACGTGGCTGGTACTGCTATAGCACAGAGGTAGAAGCAAATGCCACGTGGCACCAAAATCCCGTGAGAATTCCAGTCTCACTGGATCATCAGAACTACTGTCCGTTGTGCAGCCCACATTGATCTGAATTAAATTACAATATATGTTAAGAAAAGAGCATAAAATCCAGGTCCAGCCGTAAGACTTATATACTCTTTTCATGCAGTAAGTTAATAAAAGGCTTGCTGTAAGTCATGCAAAAGAACAGTGTTACAGGTAATGTTTAATAAGTCACGTCAGTCCCTGATCCAGTGAAGCTTACAGCAGTGCCGTAACTTGAAATTTTGGTGCCCTGGGCGAGACAGGGCACCGGCGCCCCCCATCTAAGTGGGTGTGGCTAGCACTTTAGTGAAAGAATTGTTATATGCACACACACACAGTGGTATATTGCAAAAATATATAGCGATAGGTATTGCAATATTTTATGCAGTTAATATGTGTAGGTTTAAGTGAGTTTAATATATTGTGATATGTTTCATTGGGGGGGAAGGGAGAGAGAGAGAGAGAGATTCACTTACAAGACTTTGAAGCTTCAACCCTTAAGTCCTGCAGTGGAACGCATGTGCATGTGAATGTCTCTCTCTCTCTTGGAGACAGGTAGCGGGCGGCTGCTGCACCCCCTTGGCCTTGCGCCCTGGGCAACAGCACCGCCCGCACCACCCTCGTTACGGCACTGGCTTACAGTCTAAATTCTCTACCCCACAAACACAATAACATAGATTCTGGTTGGAATTGAACCCATGGCCCCAAGCACTGTGCTACCAGACATAATAATGCCCTGATTATATAAGTTTATCTCATTTATGAGTAGAATGCTGCATAAGTCTTACCTCAAACTGAATAATGGTATTCTCATCAACATCTAGATCTCTTGTAGTGATAGAGTGTTCCCCAACTTCATTTGAGACAAATACCATTGCGGAATCTTCCCTCCTGTCAAGAACAAACAGCTATTACAGCAAAGGAGTATATGGAAAATCTGCTCTACTAGGTTGTATAATAAATATTTCAGATACATAAAAGTCTTAAGGTGCCCACACATGCAAAGATTTTGTCTCACAATGGGCTCATATTTTATATTACAATCATTGCTATGTGTATGGCACACAAAAAATCAGGTTTGAAAATCTGATCGGCTTCTGCTTGAAAGCAATTCCGTTATGTGCGTGGGAAGATGGAATGATCACAAGTGATCTCTTTTCTATGCATGTTCACTATGTCAAAAGTATCAGATTTAGATAATTTTGTATGTGTACAAATCAATCAATGAAAAGGTCTTTCAATTAACAGTCATAAGACAGTAATGTGTATAGGTATACTAAAGAAAATGTGTTGGATTTAAATACTGTAGAAGTGGGCAGATATTAAATAAGTGTAGCATTGCATTGCACTGAATCTAATACAACATTATGAAGAATTTTCTTTGACCTTAGACTAGGACTCCTCATTAAAACAAAAACAAAACGAAAACATAACTCCCATTGAAACCTATTCCAACTAATACTACTGTAGTTTGAAGTCTGGGAAAATAAGGATGTAAATTAAGGATTTCCAGTACTAAAAACTGGGACTGCTCTAGGAAAAGTGGGACTCATGAGAGCCCTGCTTCTGACCACAATCTTGTACCTAATTGCCAATGTTCCCTCTAAACCCAAAACTGAGCAATCCAGAAAGGAAAGTGTTAAAATGTCAATCTAACTAGGACTCCATCCACAGTGTTCCACTTACAATCTTCCGAGCATGTTATATATTTAACACTATAATTTCCAAATTGCTCATATTTGGGTGGAACATTGCTAATTACTTGAAATTCTTGTTTAAATATGGAAGTGATTTACTTGATGTTCATGTTTGGGACAAATATTGCAAACAGTGCTAGCACAGAAATAAGTCATATCAACTATTTGTCTTTCTGTAAATAATGTACAGATAATGAGCTACCTAAACTGTGGTCTGACACTCATGCAAAAAGCTTGCTTACAGAAGCCTTGTTTAAGTAACTGTGTCAGGACCACACTTGGAATGGATTGGAGATAGGAAATTACATATTATTCAGTTGTCTATTGCAGCATACATTGTGTAGAAGAAGATGTAGGCAACCTGCTTCAGTGCACCTACAATTTCCAGCTCAAGCTCCCTTAGATTAACATAACCTGCTTGGACGTGTACTCTCACTGCAGACAGAGACCTATGGGTTGTTGGCCTCTGCTATAGAACATTCAATAGGGAGATGCAGTGATATAGTTTTTGTTACTGTTACTCTTTCAGATAGGCAAAAAAACTATTGGTTGTTGGTGAATTTATGAATATGAAATGAAAATGAATGAATGACCAATGTTGCAGACTTACGGTGCTCCCTTTGAAGAGTATGGGCAATAGAGACCAATATTTCCACCGGGGTAGAAAAACCAGTTATCCTCCTTTGGACCAAAATCAAAAGTATCCATAAGGATTGAAGGATTGTTTATGTTATTTCCATCAATAACAAAGTGTTCAATGATCCATATTTCATCTTTTTTCCCTGGGACATGAGACATGAGAGTGTGCATTCCGGATTATAGTAATAAGGAAGAAAGAACATATATCATCATCCTGATCATCCTTCTTTACTATATTACCTAACAGTTAATGAGCAATGATGTGTTATAACTCAGCAACCAATCAGATATCAGGTATCAGGTATCAGCAAGTTAAAGTAGTCAAACTAATAAGTTATGGTTGCTATGCAATACAGCAAATGTAGTAAACTTCCACCATTTAATTAAATAAGCCCATTTACTTGCCATATTTAGTTTATGAATATTTTCATTCATATCATTGATTTTAAAATCTCTTTCTCAATTTACCAGACCCTCTACCACACAAACCAACCCAGAAATTATAGCCCCCCCCCTGCCAAATTATCTTTATTGTCTCAGTCTGGATTGTAGAATTGCTAGAGACACCCTCTTCTGTAATGATTTTAATTGGGATTATCAAGGTCTTTTCATCATTTTATTGTTATTTAATAATAAGATAAATTACTTTTTATTATTAATTTAAAAAAATAATGTGAACACATACTTAAGCATATTTCTCTACATAGATTTAATATGTTAGGTGTGAAAGCAACTCTTAGCTCAAGAAAAGTGTAAAATTTATCTAGACAATTTAGCTGTTCACTGCTATCTATGAAATACTTTTGTTAGAGGACGAACAATGTAACTATATTACCACTATGGTATGGCTGCCAGAGCCTGAACTGGGTGGCATTAGTTTGTGCTGTAGGCGGCAGAGGAACATTGACAAACAGTACATCAGTAGTTTGTGTAAAGTAAAATTCATCCATGAGATGCCAGGTGATGCCTGCTGTGACGGAGAACTGGAGAAGAACGGAGTGGGATCTCTCTGGAATGCCTAAAATAAAAAAAGATCATTCTAAAAATCAAACCAAGCTAGTTATGATTTCTTTCTTTTAACAGTGAACCTCGTGAAAATAGATAAAAAGAGCAGGATTCCTGAATGTGTACAACAACGTGAAATAGTGCAAGAAGAGGTAACCTCATAGTAAGTTTAGGAATAGGGTAGTTCAGGAGCCCTCTGCTGTGGCTTTGGATAGATGGATCATTTAATTTTGCAGAATAGAATGTCAGCAAACAGGAAAAAAACAAATATTTGTTATTCTATGAAAGCATACTATAGACTATATATATATTATGCTTATTGTCTCAGAACACTTTAGGATGGAATCCATTTCTGTGGACTGACCAGAGAACATATGGAATAAGATCCCAGAAGACTATGACGCCAAGTTCGTTCACAGTCATGAAGTGCACTGGAAAGCCGTCCTCAGCTGAGGCTCTATCACATTCATTGTGATTATGACCAAATCTGACATCCAGATCTTTAGGGATCACACTCTGCACATACTTGAAGATCTGAGGGCATGCTCCAGGCTGAACTACATTCTGCTCCATTTGTACTAAATTGGTTTCCTTTGATGCTTTGAAAATACAATCTCAAAAAAAAAAAAAGTGAAAAAAACCCCCCACAATCTCAAAAGACAAGGAAAATATCCAAATTAGTCCTTATTCAAACTTCTATTTATATTCTCTACATTGAAACATATTTAAATGATTCTCACTTAACTGCTATTTTGTTGTAAACAACAACAGGTTAAAATACAGATATATAAATTTTCTATTACTAGGCTGTGCTTCGACAAAGGAACTACTACTTTTTTGCTTCTCTCTCTAACAATTCCATGTCTTTTATTATGCTACTGGTGAACCTTCGGTTTACTAACTAGTGTGCCTACAGTGATTAAATGAACCAAGTACCTGCCATCTGTTCGGGATTTCCAGGGACAGCATATTTTTTTAAAACTATTAGCTCTGAAAGCTTTTGTGACTTGAAAAGACCATCATTTTAATATTGGCTCTATGCATGATACAACTTCTCATTATATTCATATTTTGTATGTTATAGTGACTTATGGTATTTAAAAAACTGGTACATCCCAAAGCTGCAAGCATGGAATTAAAGTTCAGGGTTCAGCTTTACCTTGCCTGCCCGTGGAGCTCTGATAACAACAGTTACTGCTGTGCCCTAGAATTTGCAAACAGTGGTAAAATGTGTGCTGATATAGGGCAAAAGCTTATTGGTGATTTGCAGCATATTTGTAAATGAGCCAAACAGCACACAGCCTCTCTGCATTAGGAGCCAATCACACAAACTCAGGTATCAGCACTACAATAAGACAAGTTCTATAGTTCTATCGTTCTAGGGTGGCAAACTGCAGCAGAATAGATAAAGATTACTGTAATTTTCAATTATTTCAGGCAAATTATACATTTCAGCAATTGTTGAGGTACATCACATCTCCCGGCCACAAAGCAACCACACCCCAGTAATAACTAAATATAGAAATATATATATATATATATATATATATATATATATATATATATATATATATATATTACAATGAATGTATGTTTAAGGGAATTCTTTTGTTTAAGAGGATGGTGTATGGAAGATACATCATAAAAATAATTTTTAGACATGTATCACCGTCATTACCATGTCTACTTTTAAAATAATTTTTTGGTTTAAAGGTTGAAGTAATAGTTAGAATTATACAACCAAAAAACAGGAGAGTTGCAGAAATTACCAGTTCCAAAGCCAGCAAATGAACACACGAATCCAGTGACTAATAATGTTACTTCCTTTAATAAAATGGCGACAGATGAACTTACATAGATGATATATTCAATCGAATTTGAACGCATTAAAGTTGAAAATGTTCATTCACTGGTGATGCACATTCACTGGACGATTTACTATATTTATGTTTCCTGGATTGGTAATACTTGCTCTTTAAAATACAATAACTTGAGACCTAGGGGTAAATGTAACATACCCCGGTTTCTTCAACTCGCGGGTTAAGCTGCGAAGACGCCGAACTCCCGCGAGTTGAAGAAACTGAGGTATGATACATTTACCCCCTAGTCCTGTTTATAGTGTGTACCATTTTATGATTTGTTACACAAGAATCTTATCCTAACACAAATTATTGTGGTTGCTACTTCCAAACCTAAGGTAGCGTATGAACAAGTGTATAATTATTTGTGGGTACTTTGCTTCAGAACACTTACCTTTGGTAATGAATTTTAATGAAAATTGAATGTATAATGTATGTGTACAGTCTAGATCTCTTGAAACAAGCATTCTGGATCCTTCCTGAAATAAATAATATTTATTTACAAATAGAACAATGACATAATAACATGCAATATAATTATATTACACATAGTTGCCTTTTAGTATAAGTATCCTAGATTTATTTATACACCAAACAGGAGAATACATTCACTTTTACTGAATAGATTTGGACTTTGTTGAATTGTTATAATATGTCTACATTAACTCAAGCCCTGTTTAGTCTGCCTAGAGTTATGGGTTTATGAGTCACATGAATTATATTAAAGACAGTAAAAGTTTTCACCCCTCACTCTGTTTTGCAAAATACGATTAAATCTGTTTATCATTACCAGTGTATTTGGGTTAGTGTAAATTTGTTATATTTTGGTTAGTTGTATCTTGTTTACATTTATATAAGTAAATATTCAGGGAACTTGACATATAGGGGCATATTCAATTGTCAGTGGAAACGCCGAAAATCTCGCGCTCCGCGGACTATTACCGCAGTGTGCGGAAAAAACGTTATTACGGTAAATTTCTTGCTGAATTTCAGCTCGCAGCTCCAGTTTTAACGCTGCGGAAACCCGCGACAATTGAATATGCCCCATAGAGGGAGATTGAATTAATTCAATGGTATGATACAAATATCCAATAGCGCCCCATAGAGCTGCAAGCAGAAATGAGCGGATATTCCAGTAAAAAATATGCACAAGGTGTGTCCACGGCCGTTCCGGAGACACATTGTGTGTATTTCCTACTAATTGAATCTCCCTCATAAACTGAGAGGAATATTATAATAACAAGAGAACTCACAACAATAGATTTTGCTGGAGACTGTTGTACTGTATTATATTGCAAATACAAGCATTGTAGTAACCAAGATTAGAAAATAAGTTCTAACCCCTTTAAAGATAAGCGCTGTCCCAGATTTAATTGTTTCTCCGTTCACATTTCCTCTCTCTGCTCCATACACCTCAGGCCATAGGTCTAGATGCAGGTTACTATTGAAGTCATCTTTCAGAATGGAAGGTAAAGGAACAACTGGGACACAATATGGACCTCCAAAACCTTTGTCACACCTAAAATAATGCAAATGTTAATAATAACACCAGATGCTCTTTTCTAGAAATACACAGAAGAAATGCTTGCAAGTGGATAAAAAAAACATAATTTTCTTTAACTTATATAAAATAGAGCTTTCAAAAAATGCTTGATTTGTTCTAGGACTAAGGCTGAGTATTAACAAGACAGAGTGATTGTATTA
This sequence comes from Mixophyes fleayi, assembly GCF_038048845.1. Lineage (NCBI taxonomy): Eukaryota > Metazoa > Chordata > Amphibia > Anura > Limnodynastidae > Mixophyes > Mixophyes fleayi. Next base: position 164,228,682 of record NC_134405.1, read on the forward strand.
CTTACATGGTTTCCAAGCTATAACAGCCACTCTGTAAATATTATAGAGCAAAGAGTTTTAAACAATAATCCATTGTAGATTGTATGCTCATTAGAGTGTGTTGCAATGAAACTTGTATTTTACTACAGTTGCCCATGTCTGTATGTCTACTTGTTTAAAGCGGGTGTTTCAGCATTTACATTCACAAAAGCTAAATTTGGAAGCCAACTGTAAACATAAAAAAACCCACAAAATACACAGTACATAAAGAAGTTAAAAAGTAAAACTCAAGTGTCACATTAAGATGCCCTCTTGCTACAAGTGGCATATGCATTTAGCTGTTTTCTAGGGGGCATATTTAATTAATTGCGAGGTGCCACTGAACATCGCCCCGATGTTCAGATGTGCATATTTACGCCAATTATGGTAAGAAATCTATTTTTTCCGCGCACCTCTATGGGGCACAAAGGAAAATTAGCAGAGATTTCAGTAAGAACATCGAGGTGATATGTCTCCGAGGATTGTTCTGGAGAAACATTGCGCTGAATTGATTTTCCCCCTATAAGTTCTATTGAAACAAAAATAATTTATTATTGATTAATAAATAATTAGATTATACCAATGACTGGCAATGCATGCTATAGCTAGCTACAAACCCAGTAATACATTGCAGTGTATTGCTCCTGCTGCATTAGCAGCAGTTCTAATTAAAGGAGATATTTAAATAAAAAAGCACCTTGCCCACTGGCCACATCAGTGCGTGTACCATATTCAGCACTTTATAGTATATAAACATTTAAAAAATAATGTCCCCCTTCTTGCTTTTACAACAGGTCCCCCAAATGACCTGGACTGATTCACATGGTTGTAGTAGAAACTCATAGCTGGTGTCCAACACCCATAATCATGATAACCAACCTACTGGCTGGCCAGCTGGAGGCTTGTAACTGTAAATCAAAGGGGCAGAAAAACATGTGGGCTCCTTCTAATTATGATGCACGTAAGCTAGATGTTTCTCCAGCCACCTCCCTTGCTGGTGGGAATCGGGTACTAAGTGAGATGACAGAAGTGGCAATTAATGCTCTCTCTGTATAGTCCATATATTTTATATGACCCCTGTCTGTAAATATATTACTAAGAGAATATTTAATACAACAAGGCATATGATTTAATCATTCCAGATTTTGGAATCGTCCCTGCAAAAGCATTCTGTGTGACCTTACATTTTTCAAGTTAGCCTCATTCATGTTTTAAATTAATGATGTAAGAGGCACCGTTATCAATAGATGAGTCCCTAATTAAATATGTGATTACTTTCACTGTAGTGAAAGTATTTTATTGTTAATTAAAACAGAGGAAATATAATATGGGAACTTGTACAACCACCACTAATAAATAATAATATGGTAAGTATTTTGATTTTTAATTAATAATATGCAATCAATTTGCAACTCATCCTAACCAAGATGATGACTTATAGGATATAAACAAGTGTAACAGATATGAACCATTCTTTATACTGACACTGTACTGAAATCATGTTACAACCATTCTGTAAATAAATATGCAAATTATGTTATTAACAAACTATGAATGATCATGAAAGTTGCTCCACATGCAACTGCAAATAAGTGCTGTAACCCATAGCAACAGAGCAGTTTGCCATTTTTGTAGTGCATGGTAAAATCTGAGTGCTTATTTTGGGTTACATACATATTTTGCACAACTGTATGTGTGAGTTTTCATAGCTGATTGTTACATTAAATTCCCCCTCACATTTCAACCACCTGTTGTGCAAAAAAATTTAATTGATGACTTACACACAGCGGCCTGATTCACATATGCCGTGTCCTGAACACATCCAAGGACATCCGGATGAAAGAATAACATTATCGATGGCCCAGCCATCAGCACCAGGCCCATAATTTCTCTGTATCCATCTGAAGCGAGTCCTTGGAGAGCTGCAATAAAAAATCAGATCCAAAAGGCACATCCAGTTTATATCACAATTTACAGCCAATAATGCATGAGGGAAGAAATATATTTTATATGCAGGATGTACAGGTCACAACATATTACTTTAAATATACTATTTGATTTTTTTTTACTTGCACTAATTGCTTGGGTGCATCTGAAAAAAGCAGAATACTTTTAAATATGATGATTTGTGTACACATTTGTCAATGTTCAATCTTAATTTACAAACATATGTTTTACTATTATTATTGCACAAAATATTTCTATATAATGACACTACGAATATATTTCCAGGTTTCACTACATTCTATTTCCTCACATAAAGTTTGTTGAGAAAGAATATATAGGGTAATCTGCAAAACTATATACCATGTATTTATTTGCCTTAAATCATGTGGAAAGCATGATTAAGGTGAATATTGGTATTGGTGCAAATTGATAAGAGGGAGATATCTGTGACAGTTTAGTGTTATTTAATGTGGTGAAAGGGCTGAAGAAGGCGAGGTTATTATACAAGGAGAAGTGTCTAAAAGTGCGAGCAGGTAACAAGAGTATCTAGGAAGAGGATATGGAGATAGCTTGCGCAACCAAAGCGCCGCTCTCTATCTTTCACATATTGTATTTCTTTTTAAATACATTACTGTAAATACTAATACTAACTTTCTATATACTCCACAATGATTATTAACTAAAATTGCTCACAGGGGGAAATCAGCACTAAAGCATTAATTGCCTAACTCGTGTTATATAGATAAAAAGCTAATGTCTGATTGGTTGCTATAGTCTTTGAGCAGTGCTAGTATACAACCCTCAAAAGAGAAGTATGTATGTCTTATGTATGTATATATGTATGATATACTGCATGTTAATTAAAAATAACAATCATTATATAATGTATATTCATTATTAATTCAGGTTTAGAGGGGTATGAAATTCAGAATGTTACTTCATAGTAAATTGTAAAGCGTGTTACACCTTTTAACCTAACATAGCAATTTGTCCCTTAGAGGCATATTCAATTGTTGGCGTTACAAAAGTAACGCGGCGTGCACACTATTACCATCATTACGGTAATAGTGTGCATAATTACCGTTATTATGGTAATAGTGCACCTAATTACCATTATTACGGTAATAGTGCGCATAATTACCGTTATTACGGTACCTTTCACCCTGGATTTCAGCTCGCAGCTCAAATCTGGCTTAGTATTACCGTAATAACGGTAACGGTAATACTTTTAACGCTGCGGGAAACAGCAACAGTTGAATTTGCCCCTAAGTGTCTAAACAGATAAATGAACAAGAACTCAAAACTAAATTTAAAAAGATAGACAAATAGATAGTTACTTGGTGATTTTTTTGGTCAGTATGATATTGATATTTTGCTATGACACAGAAAACCCTTGATTACTATATACTACTATCCTTTGTTTATATAGCACTAACATATTTTGCTTTGCTGCACAATGAGGGGAGCAATTTGAAGAAACCAATGAAACAAAGGTGAAAGGACCCTTAAGCTTGCAATCTAAAGGAGATACAGGATATTAAACATGAAGCAAAAATGCTTGCTTAGTACAGCCGTCCACACATGTGTAAATCACAAAGATGTAAATACTGCATGCAAAAAATAAAGTGAAGGAAAAATAAGGGTGGTAGGGTGTATTGCAACAGTTGTAAATAAAGAGAATATAATTTGTGGAGGGCAGATGCAGGTTCATAGAGGTGATTTACCTACTAACCTGGGGGAATAAAGGGTATACCACGGTACTTGGGAAATTTAATAAGCACATGTCAGGCTTGGAAACAATACAACTGCAACAAACTGTTGTTTTTAAGTAATATGTACAAACATGTAGCAATATATATATATAATAGCACAATGTATGCAATATTTAATATGTGCAAAATCTTTTTGTTGGATAAAAAGTTTATATATTTAAACAAGCACATGTGTGTCAATGTATGCATGTACTAAATATTATATGCTCGGTAACAATGGATGCTCTGTTTTTATCAATCTCCTCCACAATTACTGACGAATGGACGTATAATACTCATGAACTTACATTGTTGAAGGTGGAAGATAGACAGTAATTCTTTTCCAGTTCTGGAACCTTTCAGATGAGTATACTGAGCTCTCTGTATAGTGCAAGCAGCCAATACTTGGGGGCACACACTCCTCAGTAACCTGGTGCCAATCTCTTCCATTATTTAATGAGTACTGCAGTTGAACTGTGTGGGAATCGCTAAATAGTTTACTACAACCCATGCTCAACTCAAATTGTAGAGAAGTGGAAGGCATCACTTGAAAATCCCACGTCTCTGCATACCGAGGTTTCCCTGGAACACAAATGAAGAGCTTAAGTGGATAGTAATTGATTGCTTCTTGTAACTGGGACTGCTGTCTTCAAGAAAATATTCTAAACATTATCAAAAACAGAAGAAGAATATCTGTTTTATTATACATGATCTACTTGATTTTTTTTACTTATTGGAGGATTTCTAGCCTTCTAGAACACCAAAGGTATTTGTATATAGGAATGAGCCTATAAGTGATCTACATTACATTAGACTTCTGAAAAGCCACTAAGCTGAATTACTTTCTTCCTTTTATGTTCATTAGGAAATGAAATCATGCACATATAGAAAATAAATACAATAAAATAAGATTCCAAGAAAATATAGTAGAAGATAAAAAAAAACCATTTTATAAAAACTGCCCTTGCAATTAGCATTAATATTTTTCACTTTACCAGTACATTTTGGCACAGTGAGCATTGAACTGGAATATTACATGGTGTGATGAGTGGGAAGGGGGCTGTTACATCCAGCAGACCACCTCTACCAGTTCTAATCCCCTGGTCTCTATGGTATTTCTAACAGTCAAACATGTGACACTAGCAGTAGCGAAGTGTATGCAACATAATTTGTTATGCAATCTAAGTTATGTGCTGGAGCAGACCGATGAAGTTGTCTCTATCTAAACTACTGAAAATAATGAATGGTAGATCCAGTATTACTTAAAGTACCATTTTTGTCCCTATAACTTTACACTGATATAAATGCTTACTTTGTGTTTATAAGGGTGAAGAGTAACACCATTTCAGTTGGTGCCTTAAGCAACAGAATGGAAGGGCATACTAGTGTATTGTATCATTTAACACATAATATACATTATACCACTGACATTTTTATATTACATCTATTAAGTAATACATGTTTTCCTTTAAAAAAAAAAAATACATACTCAATCCTCTTACAAGTAAACGCAGTGGCTTGTTTGATGGGATAGAGGTAAACTCAATGATGCAGGTTTAATAGTTCGTGGGGACAATAATTTAGGAATACATACCTATATTCTCAGTAAACACAAGGGCTGTATCCATGGACAGACAGTCAATGTCTACTTGACCTCCTTGGATTCTGTACCAGTTTGCTTGCAAATCAACAGAACCATCAAATCTATCTTGAAAACCCGTCCTAGAGCTGTCATTCATTCCAATGAGGACATCATCTAGTGCCCAATGACCTGACTGTCTCCCTGAAATATCATAATCACAATACATAAAAAGAAAGGGATACAGTTATACAAAATAAACCAAAAATATCTACTATCTGATACCATTGGTGTTGTTGGATGAGTAAATCAGTAACACAAGAAAGTATCTGTCAGATATAAGCTGAGTAACAAACCTTCATAAAGTAAGATGTGGGACAAGTAATTTATGCAGTCAAGCCTTCCTCCATGTATTTATTCCTAATTTGCTACACCAGTGCTGTCCGGGTGTTTACTGGGAAGTTTATTTACATGTTACATGTTTGCAAGGCCGACTCATAAATGAATACAAATTAGGCCACATATTAGAAGCTATGAACATTCATAGGGAAGTTGAAGGCCACAAGCTCCAATACCATGAAAGGCCCCAAATTGTACACTTATAAACCCTCTATACTCCTATAGTATAATGGGTAATTACATTACACATTGCATTATTGAATTTAGGAACATGGCATTTGTGTCACATTACACTTAGCCTCAAGATATTTCTTCTCACATAACTTACCATGCTGTGGTTGCCACCATCGGAAAGCAGTAGCAGTAGTCTTGGCATCACGGGGTAAATCTATAGAGATTATTTGTGGATCCAGATAAGACAAGAAGTCCAACTCACGCAAGAGACTCCAGCTGATACCATTATCATTGGTATACTGGACGACAATACCTGAATTATCCACAAAAAAAGGCAGGACATTTTACAAATCTGAAATGTCCTCTATATAGAATAAGAGACCATGTTACCTTGCTACAATATGACTTCAAATGTACCATGATTGTGACTGCAACTTAAAAACGGATGATCATTATCTTATATCCAATAATGACTGTGTTAATATTGTAGTGATTATAAATATGTTATTCTATTGTTACAATCATGCAGATCAATAAAGAATATTGCCATACTAATATTGGCATAAAATAACATAAGTGACTATCTCCATCCTCAAGAATGTTCATGATGGTGAGACAGCATACTTGTACATTTGACAGCATAATAAATACCTGTGGGCAGTGATACAATGTACAAAAAAACTCACCAATCACACCTTAACAGAACATTGTTCCTAAGGACATAATTAGTTTCAAACACAGTGACAAAGCCATATCAATCCAGCAAACAGTAGGATGCTTATAAAGAGTAAGAAGATATATATAATGATATTTAAAACACTTAAATAATATCTACGCAGTACAGACCCACTGTAAGGTTTTTTTTTTAAAAAAAAATATTTGCAAGTTGAAGTTACCCCATTTGCCACATAACAACCCTCAAATTATATTTAAAAGGATATGTTTATCAAATGTAATTATTATTAATAAGTTCTGTCTAAAGTAGATTTATGTGCAATCATAATATATTAAAATAGTGTGCATTTAGCTATAGGACTTAAACAATTTTCTCTGCATATACTAAAAAATATACGTTAATGGGAGCAGGGGCAAACGCAGGATTTGTATAGGGGGGTTTCCACACCACGCCACCAGTGGGCGTGACCAGCATGCATGGGGGCATGGCTATAATATTAGACAGTGCTTGGCTGCTCTCCAACTCTTCTTATCCCTATAATATACATGGGCGTGTACTACTGTTAGGTGCACGCAGCTCTCCCTTTTCAAGCAGAGCCGTGTGAAGCGGGGGCAGGGTCCAGCCACCTCAATTATACAGTGCCCCAGGATTTAAGGGGGGTTTCAGGCACTAGAAACCCCCCTCGGTTTGCCTATGGGGAGCGTTATAAATTGCACCTTTTGTAATGTGATCTTATTTAGTTTAATCACAACAAACAATATGTCCGTCACGCTACTTGTGAATTGAAACACGAAACATTGTGAAACATTTTACTTTAGATCCCAGTGATAATATAAAAGATTTTTCTTTAAATTGTGAAGCAGAGAGAAGGTTAACACTGTATCATCATCAGACAAATGGGAACTGGAATTTATTTTTCTGAAATTACAATGTATTTAGCATAGTGTATCCTGTTTATATACAAGGCCTGCTGAGGGATCAGCGTGGATACTGACATACTGTAAGATTCAGCAAATTCTTAGCAATTATAAATGTCAGGATGTGCATGTTTGGAATCAACTTGTTGGAATACGATTATCTGGCGCCATCTATGCAGCTTTATTAATTGAAAAAACACTTTTTACATAACAATTGAACATGACTGTTTGCTTAAATTGACAGTTGTACACAAATGTTAGAAATAAAGTCAGGGGGGGGCTGGGAATTTTAGCCCAGGTGGCAAGACTTGACTCCGCAGCCTATTAGGAATATTTTAAAAGAAAAAAAATGCAGGTGGCCCAGTGACCCAACCTAAGGTAGCTCATAATGTTACTGGCCCAGGGGATGCAGATGCCCCCCAGCGCAGCCTACCCCTGAATATAGTATATTTGATTCATGTTTTAAATTTTAACATCTACTATTTACAGGAAAAATCAGCAAGGTGTCTGTGGGTTGTTATGACTATAACAAAGCATTTCACAAATAAGTGCTGTTTGTCTCCTACACATAGACAAAATCTCTGTGGTGTCTCCGTGTGGCTGCAAACATCCCTACATCAAGTGAGGTCAGCCTAGCGTCTAAATTGGACCCCTGTAGAATTCATTTGTATCTCACAAAGCACATTATCGGAGCCTGAAAACTAAAAGCATAAAGCACTTATTAATTTTCTTTATTCCTTACATCTATAAACATTTTTTCCTAGCATCTTTGTTGGTGGTAAAAAGATCTTTGATTTGTTTTGAAACATGTGCACTTTGGATAAATGTGTTGCATGAGAAAAGGAGGTAGAAACAATTTTAATTTAACGCATAAGACAAACTTTTTTCCCTAAAATTAACCAGGCAATATGACCATGTCTAAAAGATTCTCTGCAATATTACACATTATTATTTATTAAAATGTGAAGCTGTAGAAAACATTGATCCCCTTCCACTTGCTGTTTATCAGCTTTTATTCAGTTGCAAATTGTTATAACTTTAGCAAGATCTGTCCTGGTACAGACACAAGGACAATGGTGGCACTAAAAGAAGAAGAACTAAGTTACCAAGTTGATATTATGAAAGTATAATACAAGTGCTGTATAAACTCTGCTTGCTTGCTCTATATATCAGGGAGCAATAACTTTTTTAAAGCTTCATTACTACATATTATTATTATTATGTTTCTTACCATCCTTGGAGCCATGGGGGTAAATGTATAAAGCTGCGAGTTTCCGGCGGGTTTGAAAAGTGGAGATGTTGCCAAATGCAACCAATCAGATTATAGCTATCATTTTGTACAATGTACTAAATAAATAATAGCTAGAATTTGATTGGCTGCTATAGGCAACATCTCCACTTTTCAACAAATGATGCTGCTGAGGGATGTGGGGATGGGGGACAGAATAGGTTTAGCACAAAGATTGTGGTTTCTGACTGTCCCTCCAGCTCACTTTCCTTTTCCATCTCCACAGTCATTTTAAGGTGGCAGTCTAAAATGTTCTGCCACAAGTGGTACTACAGCTTTAAATGGTGCATAACACACACACAGGTTCTGTCCTACACAAAATAAAACATTTTCATCAATATGTATATGACATTTTGTGAAACTGTGCGCCTAGATTACTGTTTATATGGGTCAGAATAAGTGCATAGATTTGTGAGCCAAGATAATATCTGTGGCAGAATGATGTTGCAAATTCTGTCAGTATTCAGTGAATCGGGTGTTTCTTGCTCAAAGCTGACTAGAATAGATATTTACATGAGATTCAAGGGGCGCAGAGAGCGCATTTACTGGGTCATTCCCTGGCTACATGGGCATGAGGGGAGGTCGACAACAAATCCTTTTTCTCACTGCAAGAGAAATTGCTCTTTACATTGTGATGGTTATCAGGCCACAGCCTACATTTTCAATGGGACATCACTTTTCACTTTCCAAAAACACATTTAGTCAAATTTATAACAACTGTGTAATTCAGTGGTATATGATGCAAGGTAAATATTTACCTTCATTTCTTGCCTTTGGTTGGATACAAGTGGAGCCGCTATTCTTACTTCCAATCTGTAGGTAAAATTGAATTAACCTGTAAGGAAAAAAAAAACAAGAAAGAGATTCAGATCACATGATCAGTCTTACTAGTAAGACTGATCATGTCAAAAGCTCTTTTGATCAGGTAACTAGATGCTATCACCTAGACAATAGTTTACAATCATATCCTTGTCATTTCTTTTTATGTGTGTTTTTATTTTTAATTAATGAAAAATATTGTTTTTAAAAAGAGAACCCATACACTCATTAGAAATGTTATAAGTTCTGCACAAAATGGCATTGAACAGGTCCTAGGGCCCCCCTTCTGCAACTAATAACTTTTCATTGAACTGTGTGACATATTACACATATATTTCACAATTACTTTTGCAAGAATCTCCACACCAAGCACATGTCACAACTAAGTAGTATAATAAAGTTACAGAAGCTTTCCTTCCATCTGTGTACAGCTTCGGTCCTATGCTCCACTGTTGCATACCGACCATTATTTAAAATATTAAAAGACGTAGGGGTCTATGCACTAAAGATAATCTGGAGGAAAGAGTGGCACATTTCACCACGTTCCTCCATATTTCCCTTGCTTAAATCAACACAATGTTCATCTCTGCCACTTTGTGTAGCAGTCTGCTGGAAGAGGAATCAGGGCCAAAGCTACAGCACATACTCCTAGTAATGAGATTAACCATTGCCGTGAGGAGTGTGTGCCGCACAGTCAGTGCATCAAAATTTTCTGCCACCTACGAAGTATAAACAATTCCTATATATGTCACCACTCTGCTCCCAGAATGTCACAGCTCAGGGGCTATATGCTCATTAGTAATAACCATAGATTTAACTTTTTTATTTTCAGGATGAACAAATTGCAATAATACAGCAGGCTGTTCACAAGCTACTGAGCGTGAGTGGAGAAATTGTGGATGGAAAGAGAACACCTTCAACATTACTTTTAATCTCTAGAACAGAAATCAGAGATTTTAAGGATTGTCTATGTAAATGTAATTTTAATTTTTGTTTTTTTGAAGCAAATGGTCTAAAGAGACTATAGCTACACAACCTATTTTCTTATGCTTGTTGGCGAATATAGACAAAAACACATACCTAAAAGATCATCTTTCTCTTTACCTAATACAATTATATTTCCTAATATTTCTATTAGTGGGCCAATATTACAAGTTTTATTTTTCTTGCAGTTTAAGTACTTAAACATTTTGGAATTAGACTTAAAGTATTTAGAAATTTGTGTCTCAGCTTCAATCTTTGCTAATCTATTTTCTTCTTTACATATTTTGGTACATTCCTTGTATTTCCATAATGAATTTACAGTCTCAATTGCTCTCTTTTTCACCTTATACCCTCCAATATGTTCTCATTAAAACACATTTTTTTTTATATCTAGAAATATTGATGTCATATGGTATGTAATTGCAACAAATTGTTTTTAAAAATGTCCCATTCGGTATCTGTGCTTTTATTTTCCCAGTCTGGAAGCACAGTTTATCTGAGATCTTTCCCTTTTAAAATTCACCATTTTTGTAGCTCCCTTAAAGAAACTTAAGTCAAATGTTGTGATTGATATATTCTCTATATGTTATGATTGCATATTCTGTTCGCTATTTCCTAAATGTCCTCTCACCTCTATATTAGATATGCCGATTTGGCATATTTTTTGGAGTTTGTCAGATAAACTCACTGATGCTCTTCCATCTAACCCTTCTTCTAAATGTGACCCTTAAACCTACCACAGAATCCATCTCCCAGAAGTTCTCACCCCATCTACCATGGCCCTAGTACCTGCTCTGTGAATAGTAAACTCCGCACCATGTTATCAACCATTACAGAGACTATAAAGTGTTTTGGTGAAAATCCCGTGCAAACACTTAAAAGGTAAGACTGGCCTGATGATGAGTCACGCTCATAATATATAAATCTTTCTTTACTGTGTCATAAGTTTTAACTGAGGAAATCATCTTTCTTCATCTCACTTCCTGAGCATGTGCGGAAACCAAAGACCTTTGCTGTTTATGGTGAACTTAGTTTTGTATTATTGCACTGTAATATATAGCAGTTATGAAGCATTTCTGGAGCCTCCAGCAAGATTTGAGGATAAAGACCACCAGAACACTGAGATATGACTTAAAGGTTTCCAGTAACATAGTTCTGGTCACACTGTGACGGTCTGCTTTCCTACAAGTACCAATGGAAATTGTGCAGAGAAATGCATGGCTGACAAATAAATGTTTTTATGATGCCCTGAGTTGAAATGTATTTCTGGGAACAACGTAAAACTTTCTATGATCCTAGTAAAAAGAATAATGACCTCTTTGTATATGTGTTTCTTCTGACTCATGTGCTGGATAGTACTTATTTTTCAAAAACGCTATTTTATAGTAAACAAGGAAAGTTAACGAGACCGTCCACCACCATACATAATAAACACATGTAAGAATTCACTATCACAAGAAAGCTGTTTAAGATATACAATGATGCAATCTATTGGATGTTTATTCACCTGGTATTTGTCGTGTCCAAAGCTGCAGTTCTTGCCTCCCTCTTTCCAAGCCCATTAAAGTACAGAGATTTGCCATCGCTTATCACCCCACAGCCAGTGCCCACCTGACCTCCAGTGATTTTATACCAAAGCTGGCTAAGTTTGCCTTCAAATCTGTCAAACATCTCACTTGGATTGGGCCTGTTTGAGACACATGTTCCATGTTCAGCTAAAATTAAAAGCAAATCAATATATATGACAAACGATAAAAAATAGGTTGCTGACAGTAATTTTGCTAATGTTTTATGGATAATGTTACATAGATGTGTAACCTGTGTGTTGTTCTACATGACAAGTAATGGTGTCACTAGAGAGACAAAGGGCAACCAATTACATCCATTTCATTTACTAAAGAATTTACTAAACAGTAACAAATTACAAAAATCTCTGTTTTAATGTGTTTCCAAATTTTAAGACACTTTTTAACATAAAAAATAAAGCAACATTTATATTCATATGTAGTTTTACAGGAACATTGTAAATAATTAACTAAATGTTCAGTTTAACATGTAAATTTAAAGAAAAACAAAAAAAAACCCACCAGAAACGTATAAATATGTTTTCTGCACATACAGTAAGGCCATAACATATGTTTCAATATGGCTATGACATCTCAAAGGGTCCAACACGATTAATCCTTTTGAATTAAATCCAGCATTCCCTACAAACATTACTCACACTGATGTATATTTCCACTCACTGAACTCAATTCTGCTGTACATCAACTAACATTAATATCACTGGAAAATTGTTAAAGAGCAACCAATACATGAATTCATCATAAATTTAAAATATAAATTAGAGAAATACTAAAATATGATTTCCCAACTCAAAACCCACCTCACATGGTTACTCCTGGATAGGGAGTACTAATGACATGTGTCCTGAGAACTAATGTTTGTAATGACTTCAGGTGTAACAGTCATATGGTAAGCATGCCTGATATTGCATTTCATAAGATGAAATTGGGTACTAAATATTACTGTAAACACATGCCCTTTTTCAGCTACCCATGTAGGCAGGTGCACATACCACTGCTAGACACAGTTAAAACACATTTCTAAATCCAAAGCGTACACAAAGTGGGTACAATAATAATGTACTATTAATAATAATGTACATAATTTGGAAGCCAAATAATTAATGGGGTATATCAAAATAACCCTACATATACCAAAATATGGAACTATATGAAAGGAACAGATTAGTGGGGATTCTTGATCAAAAAGAGAGACAGATAGAAAGTTCAGTGAGTTGGCAATACTGAATATAAATTGTAAGGGAAGATGCCTTTTTTAATCTAATTTCATTTATAGACTTAAGGTGACTACATATGTTAAGAACCAGACACTGGGCCTATTTGAATAATGTATAGGTGGCCAACCTGATTTCCCTGTCTGATGGTCAAGTCAAGTTGTTGGATCCTGCTGGGCCCCAATAGTGAGGTTGGCTGAGACTCACATGCAACATCAGTTACCAACCAACTGCATTTTAGGCATGGATATTTTAAAATTCTGTAGGATTTCAAATGTGGTTGGCCATCTTTATTGGTCAATAGTGCTCCAAACTTAGGGATTTCTGTCCATTTTGTTTTCAACTGGTTGAAAAAATAGCTACATGTGTGGCCAGTTTTAATGTACTGATCATAAACATTTGGGGTAAATTATGCTTGGCTGCTAGCTTTCAGCCCTCATATAACTAATAACAATATTTACTCCAGTAATCTTTTCATACAGTAGTACATGAAATTTTTCCAATGGTGGAACTACCACTGTTGCAGCAGTGATTGTGACAGGAGATGAGCAGGGGCTGTAGTTGCGGCACTCTGTGTTACATCGTTTGTTCCTCCCACTATCATTTCAGCGCAAGGGCAGTGAATCTGTAACTGGCCCCTGCACATGTGCAGAAGAGGATGGATTGCATCACTGCCCCCCTTCTGAAAGTTATATAATGTGTGTGTATATATATATATATATATATATATATATATATATATATATATATATATATACATCTACACACACACACGTAGGTGTATATATACATATATACACACAAACACACATTCACATGTATTTTACAATAATGTATATGATCATAAATACAAATACTTTGCACAATGCAGGTTTTTACCTGTGTATCCTCGGTCACAAAAACAAACTCCAGAAACACAATCCCCGTGACCATTGCAGTAGTTGGGACAGGGTTCAGATATATAGACACCATCAAGGCCAAAAGCAGGGACATTCTTCAGTGAGCTGCTCTCCTGTATCCAGCGGAATCTGGTCTTACTGAAATGTAAAGTATAGTCTATGTATTTCAGTACATAAAAAATGTTGAGATTGAATATATCTGTAGTGCAACAAAGATACAATGAATCTTCAGGTCTCAGGCAGATGTCAACAAGCTATGTTTCAGACAATGACCCACTTTGAAGCTGTGCATTTTGATCAATAAACATGGTTACATGTCTGTTAACACAGAAGATAGACTACAATGTGCTGAATAGATAAAGGAAAATGTACCCTTTAGTACAATATCTAAACAATATTTTATATATATATATATATATTTTAGAGATGTTCAGGCTCAGTTCCCCGAGAACTGAACACACCCGAACTTAGCAGATCCACGTACTTTTGCACGCCGTCAGAAATAAAATCGAGGCAAAACGTCATTGTTACGTCGTCAAGTTTTGGATTCTATAAGTACCGCCCTCCACGGTGATTCTGCGCCATTTCACAGAGGGATACAGAAGGGGTAGCACAGTTCTTGGCAGTCTCTAGTGCACTTGGGCAGCGTCATAGGTAGAAAAGAAAGAGGAGGGGTAGCAGTGTTCTTCAAAGTCTCCAGTGACATTCAGGAGAGCTCCATTGTCCTACTGCTAATTGTCATTGCTGAAATTGAAATAATAGGTCTGGCAGGCTTGGTCTTCTAAATCTGCAGTCACATTGTACTGTGTTATATAGGTAACACACAAAGAGGAAAGCTCCATTGCTCCATTGCTAATTGTCATTGCTGAAATAGAAATATTAGGGCTGGCAGGTTTGATCTTCTAAATCTGCAGTCGCATTGTACTGTGTTATATAGGTAAAACACAAAGAGGTTTTTGCTAAAGTCTATGTTCAAGTGAATAGTGGTTTTAAGTCAGGGAAACAAAAATGTAAATAAAAAGCTTGTACCTTTTTAAAGAAAAAAACACCTCTCTAATAAAGGTGAAAGTTTACTATAGAAAAACATAAAATTGCCAACATGCCATTCTACCCAAAATATTACCAAGCATACCAGCATCAGCTAGCTCCCTTCTCTCAGCTAGATCTCAGCACCTGCAATCTACACGGTCATCATATTCACCCTCATCAGTGTGTACATCATCCTCAAATAATACTAATTCATCCCCGCTGGAATTCACCATCACAGAAGTCTGTGTACTTTGATTTAATTGCCGGTAATGGCCTTCCCCATGGAATATGTAGTTCATTTTATGGAAGAGCTGTCACGATTTTTGGGCAATTCTTTTAGACCAGACCAAATGTGAAAATGTTGTGCAGACTCATCTGCTTCACCACCGGCAGCAATTTCCAGAGAAACTGATTCAAGTGAACAGTGTCTGTACTCTCTTCACAGGTGATAACTTTGAGTGGTTTTAGCACCTTGCACAACACGGAAAGTATTCTCCACTGCGTTGGACTAAATTCTATTCTTCTTGCAGCTGCTGCATTCTCCTACATGCTGTTTCAGAATCCCGAATATGACCCTAAATATTTCGGGTTACAGACAGCATCTCCTGTATGTCATTGTCATTATTTAAAAAGTTCTGAGTTCTGTAACAGTTGATTGTGTAAGCAAAACAGGGAATGTGATGGAATCCCCCCCCCCCCACTTTAATGCTCTAACAATATTGCTGGCATTATCAGAAATCACATATCCTCAGCGGAGTCCAAGCAGGATAAGCCATATTGCAATGACATCCCTTAGTTTTTCAAATAGGTTGTCAGCAGTATTACCTTTGACCTGCGCCTTGTCTCGTCTCTGATAACCACCTTCCACTCCCGCCTTCAAAACTTCTCCTGTGCTGCTCCCCACTTATGGAATTCCCTACCACTCTCAATCAGACTTTCCCACAGCCTTCAAATCTTTAGATGCTCTTTGAAAACCCATCTCTATTTTAGAGGTGACCTTATCCTCATTAACACTATTCACACTAATGCACCCTCACAACTATCCCAATCTCCACGCTGAGCCACATTCCCTCCTCTTGTTTCAGCTGTGCCCTCTTCCCTTTAGAATATAAGCTCTTTAATGAGCAGGGTCCTCCATACCCTTTGTTTTCATATCTTCATTCCTTTTGTCTGCCCTGTCTGTTCTTGTTTTATTTATGTATGTCTTGTTTTATGTATGTCCTTGTCTTCCCTACTGTACAGAGCTGTGGAGCACTGTGGTGCATTACAAATCTAAGATAATAATAATAATAATAATAATATGCCTCTTAGCAAAGCAGATAATACACAGAGTAGCCTGCCTCTGAAAAATGCGATGTTCTTGGGTACATGCTGTTGCTGTCCCTGCTGGTGAAGGCGAATCGCCAACCCAGTGGGCTGTTACAATCATATGATCTTTAGTTTGCCCAGTTCCGCTTTTCCATATATCTGTGTTGTACAGTGGGTAGAATGGCATTTTGTAGCCCAATAATTACATTTTTACGAACCTTCTGGTAGAGGTGAGCAATAGCTATTCTAGTAAAATGGTGTCGTGATGGGATTTGGTAATGGGGACACAAGACCTCAAGTAACTGTCTAAAACCAGCTGCATTAAAAGTGGATATTGGACGCAGATCTTTACTAGCATAGTCACCATGGCTTCTGTGATTCGCTTTGCGACTGGGTGACTTTCATACTTGCTTCCTCTTGTAAAGGATTGTTTAACAGTCAATTGTTGTAAGCTACTAGTAGTCTTCTTCTTGGTCTGCTTCTGGGTTGAAGATCCACCTGCCCAGCAGCAGGAGCAGCAGCAGCAGTGGGCCTAACGATCAAGGATTCTTCTGAGGAGTCCTGGATAGGGGAGAAGTCATGTTGCCTTAGAAACTTGGATGCAGGACTAACTCCCATCACTTGTGAGGATATTGGTGATGAAGGTGTTGGGGGTGTAGATTGCAGGTGCTAGGAACTAGCTGAAAGAAGGGAGTTTGCTGATGCTGGACTGCTTGTTGTTATTTTTTAGCATAAGTTTCTGATTTTCACAAAAGCTTGCCATGAACTTGCTTCAAATGGTGTAACATGGATGAGGTTCCTAGATGGTTAAGGTCTCTACCTACACGGACTGTGACTTTACAATGCTACAAATGGCTAGACAACTGTTGTCAGGATTTGGGTAAAAATAATTCCACACATAAGAGGTGGATTTTTTGGTCTTAAGCCCAGGAATGAAAATGGCTTTCTTCTTATCACAGGCAAGAACTGCTGCAGTCTTTGTTTGAAAGTGTACGAAAATAAGATTGTGAACTGTGAGGTAGTCTAAATTGCACAAATATCTTGAAATTACTGTTGTTGAGATTAATAATAATGTAGGGGGGGGAGAAGCAAAATTATGTGATTTTAGTAAAGAAAATAGGGATTTTAGGAAAAAATAGGGATCTAAAACCAAAATCAAAACACGCAAGGGCGGTTTTGCCAAAACAAAAACAAAAGCCAAAACACAAAGTTAATCCAGATCCACAACCAAAACCAGTGAACATCTCTAATATATATATATGATCTCATCATAGCGAATGCACTGTACAATTACTAGTATGCTGTTTGCCTTCTTCACTAATAGTTATGTTTGTTTCATTCACAGTGTACACTTTCAATGCTCATTTGAACAGATGCATACATTGAAAAAAAGATATGTAATGGTATAATTTCTGCTTTTAGACTCATGAAGAACAATAAAAAAACCCTGCTGTTTTATTTGCATCGTTCCCTTCTTATTCTCATCAACTGCTTATCAGCAAAGGGCACTGTGACAAAAGCAGTAGAAATAAACCAATCGCATCTATCAGAGATTCCCTTTTATTCCTATTTTTCAAACTATTACATTTCTGGTCATTTCTTACTTCACCCCCTCTCATTTCTATCTATTGCACCCACCCTTTGACTTCTGCAATGTCTCATGTACAGTACATCTTCATTTTCAATTGTTAAACAGCCACTCCTTGAAAAGATCCACCCCCTCCTGCATTATGGGGGGGATATATATATATATATATATATACATATACATATATATATATATATATATATATATATATATATATATATATATATATATGTGTGTAAGTAAACACTCAGGAGTTGAGTGAATTAAGCTACCATTGTTATTTCTGTTTGCTCCCTATTGTCCACTAGTGGGCTCTACAGGCAGCCAGGAGCCAGACCCAGCAGGGGTCATCTGGGGAGATAGGGGAGGGGGCTGGATAGTGTGAGAAGCCCACCAATCGAAACTTTTTGCAACTCCCCTGGGCAGGCAGTTCCCACAGTGGGATTATGAGGTGATAAAAGAGGCTACCCTGGGAGCTAGACATGGATGTGACTGACTTTGGCCAAGAGGTGATGCTCTGCTCTGGGCTGTGGAACCTATCTCACTGGATTTATTTGAACTGATTTCCTCACTTGTTGGACCTGCTATTGTTAAGGGGACTGTGCTGTACCTATCCCACTGGATTTATTTTGCAACTCCCCTGGGCAGGCAGTTCCCACAGTGGGATTATGAGGTGATAAAAGAGGCTACCCTGGGAGCTAGACATGGATGTGACTGACTTTGGCCAAGAGGTGATGCTCTGCTCTGGGCTGTGGAACCTATCTCACTGGATTTATTTGAACTGATTTCCAAACTTGTTGGACCTGATATCGTTAAGGGCCATGTTGTAGTTAATCCTGTTCTGCAGAATGAATCATACTGCTATTTTTCCTCTAATACCGTGTCTGAGTGATTTGGGAACCAAGCGTCTTCACACATAGCATTGGCCAAAATTACTTGGTATGCTGAAGCATTAATATTGCCCTTCACTGGAGAAAAGAGGTCTAACCCAGACCCTAAAAAACAGACCTATACCATTATCCCTCCTACAACAATCTTCACAGCTGGCATAATGCAGTCAGGCAGGTAACATTCTCCTGGCATCTGCTAAAGCCAGACTCGCCCATCTGACTGCCAAACAGAGAAGCGTGATTCGTCACTCCACAGAACACGTTTCCACTGCTCCACAGTACAGTGTCAGTGTGTTTCACATGACTCCATTTGACCCTTGCCATTGGTCTTGGTGATGTGAGGCTTGCATGCAGCTGCTCAGCCATGGAGACCCATTCCGTTAAGCTCCCGCTGCACAGTCTTTGTGCTCACATTAATGCCAGAGGAAGTTCGTAACTCTTCAGCTATGGAATCAGCAGAGTGTTGGCGATTTTTTTGCACCATACGCCTTAGCAGTTGTTGACCCCGCTCTGTAAATTTACGTGGTCTTCCACTTCGTGGCTGAGTTGCTGTTGTTCCCAAATGCTTCCACTTTCTAATAATATCACTTACAGTTAGTTGCCTGTGGAATATCATCATCACCATTTATTTATATAGCGCCACTAATTCCTCAGCGCTGTACAGAGAACTCACTCACATCAGTCCCTGCCCTATTGGAGCTTACAGTCTAAATTCTCTAACACACACACACACACACACACACACACACACAGGCAGACAGAGACAGACTAGGATCAATTTGTTAGCAGCCAATTAACCTACCAGTATGTTTTTGGAGTGTGGGAGGAAACCAACGCAAACACGGGGAGAACATACAAACTCCTCACAGATAAGCCATGGTCAGGAATTGAACTCATGACCCCAGTGCTGTAAGGCAGAAGTGCTAACCACTACGCCATCTATGCAGCAAGGATTAAATTTCACAAACCATCTTAATGCAAAGGAGGCATCCTTTCCAAGTACCATGCTTGAAGTCACTGAGCTCTTCAGAACGACCCATTTTGTATCACAAATGTTTGCAAATGGAGATTGCATGGCTAGGTGCTTGAATTTATACACTCTTGCAATGGGTCTGATTGAAACACCTCAATTCAATAATAAACAGGTGTGGCCAAATACTTTTGTCCATATAGTGTATCTCTCTCTCTATATCTATAGGTATCTCTCTCTCTCTCGCTCTCTGATATAGCTATATATATGTATATATATATATATATATATATATATATATATATATATATATATATATATATAAAATCTATCTATCTATATATATCTATATCACAGTGTATCGCTAGAAACCTTCATGAATCGGCTTCTTCTTTCATTAAAGTTTGGTTCCCATGTACAAATTATTTTATTGCTCCCCAATCGTTTCAACAAAAGCACATATTAGGTAGCTCACCTATCCATTGTCTGTTCTCTGATATTTACCCTCTCTGAGACCAGCACACTGTCACATTTCTGTTCTAATAACTGAAATCTTGTAATGGCAGCTATGGAGCCAGGAGTATAGTGAAACAAATTGTTTTATTGAAGCAATAACTCAATCCAGATATGCAAGGTACAGACCAGGTAAAGCTGAGTATACTAAACAGATATTCAGGTGTGGCTGAAAACAGGTAAATAGCAGTGAATGCAAATAGCAGGTACAAATGAACTTAGCTGAGTAATGGTGGACATGGGATTCACAGAAACAGATCGCTGCTTGTAGGAAGTTCAAGGGGACAAACAATGACCAGCAAAGAGCATTGTGAGGAGCAGGCATATATAGTCAGTGACACAGGTGCAGTAATCAACAAAGGGAGAAGGTTATCTCCTGCTAGTTAGGGGAAAATGGCAATGATGCAACAGCAGCACCTCTAGTATGCCAGAGGTACTGCAGGCCTGATACAAACAGTCCAAACATAAGTCCAGCAGACAGAAGCTGCAGAGGCAATGCAGCATCCCCATGGGCAATGCTTCAGTGCAGCCAGTGGCAGATCCTGACAGTGCCCTCCCCCCCTTTAGCATGGATTCCAGATGCCCAAATCACAAGGAACAGTCAAAAAAATCTGAATCATAGTCCATAACTGGGTACGGAGCAGAGAAATCATCGTCCAATCGCACAGGATAGTCAAAGGGTGTAAATGCGCCAGAGAAAAGTTGAGACCCAGCGGACCCTCTTCTCTTGTTTTTCCCTTACTTTTTATGAGACTTCTTGGGAATAGAAGACTGAGCCAATTGGTTACAACACAAAGGTAATTCCTCAATCGGGGTAACAGGAGAAATTGCAGATTGTACAGATGAACCGCAAGTTGGAACTGCAAGAGATGGGGCAAACCTTCTGATCACTGCATTCCAAGGACTCCCCTCTAAAGTTCGACAACAAGAGAAGTACCTGCCTATTTTGGTTGTTGACAGGACCTGGTATTGAGGGAAAATAGGAGGCCCAAAGCCTCATATTGAGAGAGGTTCTCAAACAGACCCTGGACACTCTGGTTGAGAAGCGGACCCAGGGGAGTCCCCGACTGCGATTGCAGAGCAGGAGCACAAATCTCTAGGGGCTCGGAAAAGACACCCTTGGCAGAAGACAGCTCAGACTGGAAACCCTTGTCAGAAAATGGCTTGGGTGCTTGGGTTGGACAACCTCGTTAGGAGATGGCCCAGACTGAGCACATAAATTAGAAGGCCCTGGTTGGGCACATGACTTGGAAGGCCCAAGTTGTGGAGAGCAGGCAAAAACGGGTACCTCAGGGCAGGAGCCAGGAACAGGCACCTCAGGACAGGTGGCTAGGTCCCTTTCCTGGGAACAGGTTACGTTGTAATGTAGCAACAGGAGGAGAAGTGTGAACAAAGCCAGGAACAGGAGAGGAGCACGCTGAAGATGTTGTAGTCTGCGGAGTGGACAGTCTTGTAAGAAGTGTTCATTACTGGCACAGTAGAGGCATAATTGCTAATCTTTCTGTGCCATTGCTCCTCCTCGGTCAGATGGGGGCATGGGCCACCAGTGGGCCTGGGTTTTGCTACTCAATAGTTCTTGGTTAACCGCAGTTTAGTAGTAGCATTATTGAGAGGTGCTGCAAGCGTAGAATCAGTAGCAGATAAAGTTGATTGGAGCAAATCAACAACATTTGAAAAAGAAGAGCTGTGAGAAATAATATCTGAATTTCTTGATGGGATCTGTAAGTAATGCAACAAGCTGATCCAACTGAGATCACAACAGGATTATATCTGCCTGTAAAGTCTGTAGTAAAGGCAGTTCAATTATTTGCAAGGCAGACATGTTCGCAGAAAAAACAATGGATACAGTTGGCAGCTTGTGATCAAGAAAAATAATATCTGAAGCAGAAAATCTTTTAAAAGGCTCCAATACTGTTATTTTGCTGGTCATTCTGTCACATTTCTGTTCGAATAATTGTAATCTTGTAATAACAGCTATGGAGCCAGGAGTATGGTGAAAACATAATATATAGATCCAGGAACACTCATTGTCCAAGTATCAATTTGGTGAGGCGAGGTACCAAATCAGAATCTGAATGGATGGTCAGGCATTCGACGGTCAAAGCAATGAAGCACCAAATCAGAATCCAAAAGATTAGTCAAACAGTTTGAGATAGTAGCCAGGAAGTGAGCTGAAACAGAGACAGGATCCAGAAGGAGAGTTCAGTAACAAGCCGGGTCAAAACCAAGGTGTCCACAGTTAGGATGCAGGGCAAAACACTGAAGTAGAGGTAGACCTGATACTCTGGCACCAGAAACTTTAAATAGAAGCAGGCTAAGACTGATTGCCCCCCCTCCCAACGGTCAGTGATGTAACTGACCGCCAACAGCTTGATCAGAGCGAGAGGTGCAAGCTATGCGCAGAGAATGACAGAGCCGGCCATGGTAAGTTGTCCCTCGTTGTTGAGCAACGGGCCACTCAAGGACAGAAGAAACAAGCGACCATCCCCAAGCAGAGAGAAGACTGCAGAGACAGTGCCTGACATTCTACTTACTACATGGGAAAATCTGCAATTTGTGATGGTATTTGACAATCAGTGTCGGACTGGGGCATGAAGGGCCCACCAGGGAACTGCAACGCTAGGGGCCCACCAGAGGGGGTGTGGCCAGTCATCATAGAGGCGAGACTAGATGCTAGAGGGGGAGGGGTCAGCCCACGAAGGACAGCTAGCACCATTGTGTAGTATATAAAGAATGCAGTGTGTGTATAAAGAGTACACAGTCTGACCTGCCCCTTAGATTGGGCAGAACAGTCACCATAAATCGGGATTGTCCCACTAGACCAGGCTTGGCTAACATGTGGCACTCCAGGTGTTGTGAAACTACAAGCCCCAGCATGCTTTGCCAATATATAGCAGCTTATTGCTGGAAGGGTGTGCTGAGACTTGTAGTTTCACAACACCTGGAGTGCCACAGGTTAGCCAAGCCTGCACTAGACTCAGAATATTTGACAGACTGTCCTACCTGTTCTTGTCACTTTTACCACCTGTAGCTGCTGGTTTCTTTAGTTGCTGCTTGTCTGGATCTTGGAATGTTGAGGGCCCTATTTGGAAAAAATAATGGGTACATTTAGAAGATTCCAACCAGCCCTGGCATTAAATCAATAGGACCAACAATTAATACTTAGGCCTTCCTCCAGCCCCAACATTAAAGTTATAGTATTTCCATTTAATAAACCTATTTCCCTCCCTCCAGACAGCCCCTGCAATAAATCGCATTTATGTATAATACGTATAATAAATATACCTATTTCCCGCAACCGTCACTGCCATTAAATAATTCATATTCACATTTAATTAAAAGCCCCCAAACCACCCCATCTTAAATTAAATTGTCCCACCTTCACCCTACAAAGAAAATAGCACCCATTATTTAGCTACCACCTACCACACACACATTACATTGCCACAAGCCCGCTGTGCCATCGCACACATTACTGTGCCCCTTAATCACCATGCTGGGCCTCCTTATGATCACACTGCGCCCTCCATGCTGTTTTTGCCCCCCCCTTCATCACCCTGTGTCATGCTGCTTTTGTTCCCCCCTTCTCCTGGCCCCCCTTAACTCTGCCATCATGCTCCCCCTTCACTCTGCCTTCATGCTCCCCCTTCACTCTGCCTTCATGCTCCCCCTCCACTCTGCCTTCATGCTCCCCCTCCACTCTGCCTTCATGCTCCCCCTTCACTCTGCCATCATGCTCCCCCTTCACTCTTCCTTCATGCTCCCCCTCCACTCTGCCATCATGCTCCCCTTCCACTCTGCCTTCATGCTCCCCCTTCACTCTGCCTTTATGCTCCCCCTTCACTCTGCCTTCATGCTCCCCCTTCACTCTGCCATCATGCTCCCCCTTCACTCTGCCTTCATGCTCCCCCTCCACTCTGCCTTCATGCTCCCCCTCCACTCTGCCTTCATGCTCCCCCTCCACTCTGCCATCATGCTCCCCCTTCACTCTGCCTTCATGCTCCCCCTCCACTTTGCCATCATGCTCCCCCTTCATGCTCCCCCTCCACTCTGCCATCATGCTCCCCCTTCACTCTGCCATCATGCTCCCCCTTCACTCTGCCTTCATGCTCCCCCTCCACTCTGCCATCATGCTCCCCCTTCACTCTGCCTTCATGCTCCCCCTCCACTCTGCCTTCATGCTCCCCCTCCACTCTGCCATCATGCTCCCCCTCCACTCTGCCATCATGCTCCCCCTTCACTCTGCCTTCATGCTCCCCCTCCACTCTGCCATCATGCTCCCCCTCCACTCTGCCATCATGCTCCCCCTCCACTCTGCCATCATGCTCCCCCTCCACTCTGCCATCATGCTCCCCCTTCACTCTGCCTTCATGCTCTGCCATCATTCTCCCCCTTCATGCTCTGCCATCAAGCTCCCCCTCCACTCTGCCTTCATGCTCTGCCTTCATGCTCCCCCTCCACTCTGCCATCATACTCTGCCTTCATGCTCCCCCTTCATGCTCTGCCATCATGCTCCCCCTTCACTCTGCCATCATGCTCCCCCTCCACTCTCTTCATGCTCTGCCTTCATGCTCCCCTTTCATTCTGCCTTCATACTCTGCCATCATGCTCCCCCTTACTCTGCCATCATGCTCCCCCTCCACTCTGCCTTCATACTCTGCCTTCATGCTCCCCCTTCATGCTCCCCCTTCACGCTCCCCCTTCACGCTCTGCCTTCATGCTCTCTTCTTTCTTCCATTCCCTCACTTACCTTTTCTATCTGATTCTTTCTTCTCTTCTGTCTTCTGTCTTCTGTCTGCGGCGCTCCTCACTGAATGTCGGGCGTGATGACGTCACGCCCGGCATTCAGTGCGCACGGAACCGGCGCCGCAGACACGCAAGGTTTTTTTTGTTTTTTTTGTCTTCAGCTACTCGCTCCCCCACCAACGAAGAGGGGAGCGATCAGGGTCAGGGCCTACAGGGGGATAGACCGGTCCCCCGGCGGGCCAGTCCGACCCTGTTGACAATACCCAACTAAATAAAGATAAATAGATAAACTAGAATAACAAGATGCTTCAAAGATCTTAATTACCTATGTGTCCCTCTACAAGCAGGATTTATCACCTTCTTATGTACATTAATCTCCCAAATTTATACTATCCACTTATTTAAAAATGAGGACATCTATAACAAAAATGAAACAAAAAAATCCCCCCAACAAATAAGGCTCAGCTAGCCTAACTTTGTGTTAATTTTGTTAAACTGGAAAGACTTTACGGGTTATAGGAGCCACTAGGCAGCTGAGACAAGAGAAATGTTTAATTAACCTGTATGGATGCTTCAAGTTAGTTTGTGTGTTTTCATATACCTGCATACATGTATATGATTCTGGCTCTAACATCTTGCTCTTACTTTTTTGAGAATAGCAGCTACACGAGTGTGTTATTTTTTTTCAGTGTATTTATATATCTATATATTAAGTATTGTATCTTATCCATTTAGATTTTTGTTTAAGTCCTTGAATCTCCTGTATTTAATATATAGTATAACACTGCATAAATGTGCCTTAGCTATGTAAGTACATAGATAATAACCCTGATCACCAGAACACATACAGAAGAATCCAAAAAAGCAATTTTGCCAATCTGAGGAGAAGGCTGAGCATGTAAATAGTATTATTCACAACCTTGTCAGATGCTCAGCTTTCTATTACTAATCACCTTTCCAACTGTAAGGTATGTTAATAAAAGGAATATGAGTGGAGGTCCTAAGCATAATTTATTTTCATCTCATCTCATTTATTTAGTCTCATCAACATGAACTGTCACTCTGGCACATTTACTATTTCTTAATGATTGCTGTGACTTTCAACATATGACTCTGCAAACAAGCTGCTGAGGAGCGGTGGTAGTGACGGCAAGCTGAGATGAATTGTACACGCCAGTCAATCACTTGCTCTCTCTTCTAGTGGAAAGAAAAGAGATTTAAACAGTATGTCCTTGCTGTGCAGGGCTTTCTTGCCATCTGGAAACATATCGGTCCAAGTACACAGTATCTGTGAAAGGACAAGACTGAAATCCCAGAACTGTTTATTACCAGGTTAAAATATGTCATTTCTGAAGCTTTGCCAAGAAAGATAACAATGTATTTATAGCCTTATTGCACCTTGACCTTATACATCAGGGACTGCCTACTGACATATATTTTCATTTTCAGGAGTGAAATTGTGACTTGCAATAGTTTGCAATTGTTTGGACAAATTGAGAGTCATTTGTAATTAGCAGTGCGAGCTCTTATGCTGTTTATGCTGTTTCTTGTTCTGTTGTGAAAGATAACTGCTGTTTTTTAACCTGGATAATGGATGAATTAGTGCAGTATTGTAGCAAGTTTCAATGCACTGGCCTATGTGGAAAATAACAAAAAAAATATTTTGCTATGCACGGAACATATTTAAATAAGTTAGAAGGAGGTGGGTGATATAGAACAAATTTTAACGCATTCTCAATATTGCCCTCAGGACTTACATCTTTTATTACAAAGTAAAAGTCATCGCTTTTAAAATCATCTCAGATGGCGATAACTACTACATTCTATGCAGGATCCTTTGCTCATCCTAGGCATACATGGTAAACAAAGTTTGGTGTCAATGCAATAAAAAATTTTAAATACATAAATGTTAGACTTGAAATAAAGAGCCTTCCCTTACTTTTGCCAATCTAGCGACAGCTAAATGTTGGCCAAATTATCAGCACATTTGAAGGAACCATTCGATTTAATGAAAATGGAACACCAGAGAAGTAAGCAGCGCTCTCTTGTAGCTTTTTTTGTACCCCATACACAGCTGAAATACTGCAAAGGTGGTGTCCGAGTATACATTACATGTGCAGGGCATGTAGAGGCTTGCACTATCTATGCTTAGAATACAAAAGCATACACAATATCAAACTTAATAAAAAAACATCCAATTGCCAATTTCTATCCATTAGTTTGATGGTAAAATTATGATCTCACAGACATCTTGAAACAACAAACTTTAAAGTATAGATACAACAGAAGTCAAGAACAACTTATCCTTCTCTGTTAAAATAAATCATTTTCCCCTTTTATATGCAACTAAATAGTGTGCACAAAAATGCATATTTTTCATAAAATATTTATGAAGCAGGCACTTTAAAACGAACATGATTTAGAATTAATTACAACTATATTTTGTTTTAATGGCTAGGACAAGTTTAAACAGTGAAGACAACGCAACATTTAAACCATGGGAGTTTAGCATTGCACGTAGTGCAATTGCATGGAGAAATTCAGTGCCTCACATAAAAGTAATCACACTTTGTATGCGCACAATTTTCAAGTTGCACTTATCCGACACTTAAACCCCTTTGCATTTGGAGAGGTGGATGAGGTGCAGTTAAATTATGGTGTGCGGACGCAAGTTAAACATGTCCCTTATAGGTCTAATTTTGAGCTCCATATTTTTTTTGAAATATGTTCCTTAGCTAGCATCAATTCTGTGCATCTACATATCACAAAATTTCGAGTTGTTGATGATTCGGATGCATCTATATGCTAAATTTATGGTTGCACTTATCTAGATGCGTTTAACCCGAAATACTATTGTAAAACCATAAGTGTGCAGGTGCATATTTACACATCTACAATTCACCCTATTTGTGAGCAATGTCAGACTCACTCAAATTCTTACCTCGCCTTTATCAAATTCAGATCATAGAGATATTAGAACAGTTATTTATACCGTAACCACAAAGTGGTGTTTTCTAATGTTTAGTAATTACTGCCATAAAAAAATCAGGGGCTTATGTACAGTTGGACACATATAGAGTTTTCAGTCCGTGAAACGCAATTTTACT
This sequence comes from Mixophyes fleayi, assembly GCF_038048845.1. NCBI lineage: Eukaryota > Metazoa > Chordata > Amphibia > Anura > Limnodynastidae > Mixophyes > Mixophyes fleayi. Next base: position 164,257,084 of record NC_134405.1, read on the forward strand.
TGCGCATAACCACAAATCAGTAGTTACTGTTGCGGCCATATGTAGAGTCGCATCTTGCACTTATGGCTGCTTTGCAACCCTTATGGCTGAAGGAGTGGGCGTGTAAGAGCACGTTGGAGCAAAGGTATCTTATGTATACTGAAACTCGGACGCACATGACCCTGTTAGGAGGTGGGAAACTTGCAGGTGCTCGATCACTAGTGCAAATTACGAATGATAGTGATGTAATTAACGTCTGCGTATTAGACGGAAGGTGCATCAAACTATTCATGATGCCCTCAATATGCAGAATGCTACAATAGATAAAAGTAATTCTGGGTGTGTTTAGGAGACAATTATGTTGTTTAAGAGAAGTGACTGAAATAGATAAAAGGGACAAAATCTTAGCAGTGTATAATAATATTCCTAGTTAATATTATTTTGAAATGATTTATGTGACATTTATGAAATAACTAGCGGGCAAAGTGTCAGTAGCATTTTATACAATATATTTCAGAAACCATTCTGCTATGTGCAATCCTGGTCATTTGTAAATGCAGTGTAATGCTAACCACTAATTAACACATACACTAACATGTTGTCAATAGAGTGTCCACAAACATTATTTTATGTGCTTTGTATAAGTTACCATTATATTTTAAAACATAAACATTGTATATATAACCCAATTATGACACTATTCCAAAACCTACCTGGAAGCAAGTGATCTTGGTATTACAATTGTTATTCTTGTCCATGCTTCACTGTCTCCTTGGTAGTAAGAAGTTGGTTCACCCAATTCCCGGGAACTTCCTTCACAGTCTTTGATTCCTGGGGATGCTGGATAACATCCCTCCCTCACCAGAGACCAAGACAAACCTGCATCATGAGAGTACTGAAGGAAGACGGGGGCCACATTGCTGAACTCCTTAGTGCAACCTAAATTCAACTGAAACATATAACATATGTAGTCAATGGTTATACCTTTTTTGTCATTTGGTTAGACATTTTTTTTTGTAGGTGACATAGATGAAATAACTGATGCTATTGATAAAACATAGATTCATATCCTGTACTATGCAAACCTCAACCAAATTGATACATGGGCAACGAGTGTTCCTGGATCTATATTTTAAAACATAAAATGGATACGTTATCACAATGTACTAAACAGTGACATATGTTCAAAACAGTGACAAAATGTTAGCAATGGTGATTAATATTCATAAGTAATGTTAGGGTTCAAATATCCAATAAAAGTGATGTGTTTTTTTTAACACTGGGCTGTAAGAAGACCCATCATTTTGCTGATGTTTCGTTAGAGTTGCGATTCAAGCAACTATTAATGATGTTCACTTTGCTCATTGTCATGTGATTACCATAAACTACACATGTGTGTTTAGGAGATAATACTGTTGTTTATGAGAAGTGACTGAAATAGACAAAAGCTGGGGCTTCTTCAAAGAGAGGGGGTATCATCTGCGCACAAGTGGGGGCCCCATATTATCTCTGATACTACCAATCAGAGCAGAGTGGTAGCATAGGGAGATAATGTGAGGGCCCCGGGAGGACTCGCATCGGGCCCCTTAGCAGCTTAACCTCCTGCACCATGATTGTTCCACCACTCTCTGTACATCTTTCCTTAGAATGTTGAAATTTTGTTTACATTTTGTTGCAGAAACCCAAATAAAATTATTAAATTAAAACTAAGATTCAAATAAGTTAGTCAAACAACAACCACAAAAGCAAGGACTCATACCTCTGAGGTATGTTATTCAATTTAAAAAATGCTAAAATTGTAAAAATGCAGAAATAACAGAAGAAAAAAATAAAAAACATGTTGAGCTTTTTCTATATATGGAAAAGTCCTAACACCAGGAAATATCTGTTTTGGACCTTGTAGCTCTTTTTGTTCTCTGTGTGATTCAATTAACTATTAGTCATAAAATACACTGATCAGTGAGAATTTTTTTCGTGCTGCAGTTATTTTGGCTGTTGAATCTAGCACATATAATGAGAGGTTTTGCACATATTTCTCAATGAGATGTCTACTTCAAGGTTGAATCTGGAACATGCTGAAGGTTTAAAAAAATATAAATGATGAATTACTTCTTTATCTAGTCTCTGTTGAGAATCTTTCTGAGTGATAACACCTGCCCAGATGCTATGTCACAAGCTGCACAGAGAATGTGTTAATGTGAGAGGTGTTGATGATCTTCACAGGACTGTTTAACACTTATGGAACTAGAAAACCTTGCAATAGATTCATTGGTTAAACAAAACTCTTTAAATGCTAACACTTTGCAAGTATGCTCTGCAGTCTTTTCTGTAATTCAATGTTGCATAATATATATATATATATATATATATATATATATATATATATATATATTGTATTATATTTCTACATACATATACACACTCAAGCATCAGCGGAAAGATGGAAATGCATTTTCCATAAAATGTACTGCTAGATGGAGTTCTACAACCCTTGTCGACCATTGCTGTTGATGGCACAATGTCAGCTATATACACTGTGTGGCGCCATTCTCAGGGGACGGCTAGCAAGACTTGACTCAGCAGCATATTAGCAGCAATTTAAAGGAAAAAATTGCAGGTGGCCCAGTGACCAAGCCCAAGGTAGCCCACTATGGGACCGGCCCGGAGGTTGTTGGCCCGCTCCCTGCGCTTGGCCAACGACCGCCGCCTCTCCTCCACTCTTATCACCTCTTCCCACTCCAGAATCCAAGACTTTTCCCGTGCAGTCCCCCTTCTCTGGAACGACCTCCCTCGTTCCATCCGTCTCTCTCCTACTCTGTGCTCCTTCAAATGTGCACTCAAAACTCACCTCTTCCTCAAAGCCTACCAACCATCTACTTAACCCCCATCTCCTCCCTTTAGCTCGTCCTCCCTTCTCTCCTCTTGCCTCAACTGGCTCCTCTTGTGCCTGGTCTGTTTACCCTCCCTTAGAATGTAAGCTCGTATGAGCAGGGCCAGGGCCGACTTTCCCATTGGGCACAATGGGCAGGTGCCCGGGGGCCCTTCAGCCCAGGGGGGCCCCCCTGGGCTGCAGGGCCCATATATATAATCTTTTTTTTTTATATATATATATATATATATATATATATATATGTTTATATAGGGGCCCCCGTGCACTGCTGTGCCCGGGGGCCCAAGAAGTTGTTAAGAGGGCCCTGAGCAGGGCCCCCTCCCCTCCTGTCTCCATACCTGTTCTTCCGCTCCGTCTTTACTGCATATGACTGGCCGGAGTTTCTAAAGTATTGGTACTTTTTGTTCATTGTTCTGTATGGTTTCACCCTGTATAGTCTACTGTTAGTACTGTGTGCGGCGCTGCGGATACCTTGTGGCGCCTAACAAATAAATGATAATAATAATAATAATAATCAGCTGAACTGGCAGTGGTAGGGAAGTGTGTGGTCAATATGTTTGAATTCCTATAATTTGATCAATATGTGTGTGGGTATACTCTAGAATTATCTGAATACTCTGCAATATTTTGTATACTGTATCCCAGGAAACCAATGCATAGTCATATAACAATCTTTCTAGATGTACACATCATGGCTGAGCTTACATAAAATGTAGCTCCATTAATTTTAATGACATTTACTGTCATTAAAATTCAGGTTCAAACAAAATCATTGCTAAAAATATAAGATTCTAGAGGACAAATAAGGTAATAAGACAATTATAGTGGAACTAAAAAATCGTGGCCTATGGGACACCTATACAGCATTGACTTGGAGCAAATACCCTGCAGATCTTACTTAAAGCAGACCTTGGCAGCTGGGTATCTCACCTTTTGTGATAAAATAAAATATTAAACAGTGGTAAATGTCAAATATTGCCTGCAACATTTCTACCAGTCAGACCCACATATTATATATAAATTATGATGTTCGTCTGTTTTAGGGACATTTTTCTCAAAGCTTTTTTACGTTAGCTCAGCATAGCTACTTAGAGTGGCTATTGCTACCCCTCCTTTAGCATAGCTCACACAGGTAGCCAGGCTTAGTGGCTTATGTATCATCATCAATTTATTTATATAGTGCCACTAATTCTGCAGCGCTGTACAGAGACCTCATTCACATCAGTCCCTGCACCATTGGAGCTTACAATCTAAAACCCCTATTATACACACACAAACAGACTGAGAGAGACTAAGGGCAATTTAATAGCAGCCAATTAACCTACTAGTATGTTTTTGGAGTGTGGGAGGAAACCGGAGCACCTGGAGGAAACCCACGCTAACACTGGGAGGACATACAAACTCCATACAGTTAAGTATAGGACTGGGCATGACTACAAGGCATATTCTTGTTGCAGCCTACAGCCTAAATAACCGTCTCGTGGAGAGGAGGGTGTATGTGGCATGGCATGCCTCTCCTTCCGTATGTAAAATTATTTTCAAAAACTTTTCCATATTTTGCCCCATGCTCCTCAGCAGTGTACCCATCTTCAGACAGATGGAAGACGGTAGAAGTTCCAACTAGCACCCAGAGACCCATTAAGCTTTGTTGGTAAGTTAAACCATTTGAAGTTATTTAAAATGGATTTTTAATGCTGTAATTATTGTGCTTGTGTACTTTAAAAAGTAATTGAATATATGTAAATATTATATATCTACTATATAAAAGACTAGTGGCGTGTGTCTGTGTGTGAAAAAAAAAAAACAAGCTGCAGCGCCACCTGCTGGGCGAAGTTATACACTGACCTACTAAATTCTTAGTGTGTGTGGGAAAAAAAACTCAGAAAGGGCTGAAATTTGCTGCAGTGCCACCTGCTGGGCGGAGTTATACACTGACCTTCTAAATTCTTAGTGTGTGTGGGGAAAAAACCTCAAAGGGCTGAAATTTGGTATACTAAGATGTTTTTAATTTAATTTGTTAATTGTTAAAAGTGTTTATAAAGATTTAAAAAAAATATATATATATTTCTTGAAGGAGAAGTGACAGTTGGGAGTGGTTGGTGGTTGCCGGGGGTGACAGTGGGGAGTGGTTGGTGGTTGCCAGGGGTGACAGAGCGAGAGGAGTGTGATACTCAGGACCGCTGAGAGAGATCCCTGTGTCTGGATAGACATCTGGATAGATGTGGCGATAAAGATGAAGGATGAGGTGATGGAGAAAAATGATGAGGTGGTGACATGTGGACAAAACCACGTTAAAAAAGGGCGCTTGCGTCGGGAAGTAACGCTCTTCCCCTGAGGAGGCCTGGGCTATGGCCCAAATGCAGACAAGAACCTTTTTAACACCCTAAGTAGCTTGAATTGACTAGAATGCATGAGTATCATGCACGGGTTAACTTGTGTGTGTATATATATATATATATATATATATATATATATATACACATACATACACACACACACACACACACACACACACACACTATAACTCCATGCATGTGTATCTATACATTGTATGAACACTGTGTTCATTTAAAAAAAAAAAAAAGGAATAATTATTTCATGTGATTGTCCCAATTTGCCCTACTTATTATATGTGTGCATAATATGCTAAACCAGAAATTGTGACTTGTATCCTAAAATACATAAATGTATGTGCCTCATAGTGTAGTAGGGAGCAATCACTCAACCTTGCCCAGGGCACAAGAATACCTAGTTACTCTTTTGTGTGCTACCATACGATATTGATAGAATCACTCCCCCTAAAAGAAAAAGTCTAGATCCGCCCCAGATTCCCAGCTCGCTATCCTATTTTTAGAACGGAGGAAATGATCTTTGAAGGCTCCCCTGTAAACATCTGATCTCTTTAATAATTCCACTAGTAAATTATTCATAATCTCTATTCACCAATTATGTAAGGACCATGTACTGGTGGCTAGCTCATTAAAATTACATTGCTGTCTACCCCTGGAAATCCACAAATGGGAATTCATTATAAACTCAATAAAAAATTGATCAGGGTTTAGAAATAACAGCTTGTCTAACCAAATAAAACACAATTTCAGATTCATATTTTGAAATGTTTTCAAAGCATGGGAGGAAATTGGGTAACATTGAAAACATTAAAAACATAAACAATACAAATTCAGCATATATATTCAATATATATATAGTCTAATTTTGTATGATGCGTATAGTGAACTAGTTTGACGAATGATCTTCTCTGTCAGCTTTCAGCAAAATGTGCCATGGGAACATGGGCTCTGAGCTATCAGTGGATTAGCCGGAGATATCACTGATCAGTTTGGCGCATAATAGGTTGCTTTTGGTCTAACATTTATAAAAGGAGTTCCTGAGTCATTTACACAGGCATGGAGCAGAATACTGACATATTGTGCTGGTGTGGGATATATAAGTTACTACAGAAAGCCTTCTCAGGTCAAGTCACATGTAAAACTGAATACTTATGGACAAAGTTTATTTTGCTATACACATACAGTACAACAGTCACAACATATTCTGCGCAAAAAAAAATAATCTATTTTTTACTGCATTTTTGCACCTAGTAACAAAAATGGGGACGAGGCCATGTTACATGAAATATCATGCTTCTACTGACTGTGTGTAAAGTATATGAAATGGGGGAATGGACTTGTGCCAAGTGTAGCATGTTGTGCGTTACATTACTGCACTTACAGAACAATGTTCAAGGCAGTATTTACCATATAAACCAGTGTTCTGCAACTTGTGCGGCCCTCTAACCTTCAAAATGCTGCATATTACTGGTAATATCAGTAAAAGAGCTGGGGCTGCAGGAGAATCTCAGCTGGGTATAAAGCATAAGAATTGGGGCAGACAGGGCATAAAGTAGAGACAAGTATTGGAAAGGCATAAAGCAGGGATGAACTGGGGGCCACAGGTAAAAGTTTTAATAACCTTTATAATGTCCAGTGTCAAAGTGTGGATATAATCAACTCCTTATTATATGCAAGCACTAGTATACTTTATCACTATAGTGATTGTTTTATGTGAACTAGCAGATCATTTTATATGATAAGCTTTCCATCAGTTATTAGTATAATATATATATATATATATATATATATATATATATATATACATACATACATACATACATACAAGTTAACCCGTGCATGATACTCATGCATTCTAGTCAAATCAAGCTACTTAAGGTGTTAAAAAGGCTCTTGTCATGCATTTGGGCCTAGCCCAGGCCTCCTCAGGGGAAGAGCGTTACTTCCCGACGCAAGCGCCCTTTTTTAACGTGGTTTTGTCCACATGTCACCACCTCATTATTTTTCTCCATCAACTCATCCTTCATCTTCATCGCCACATCCTTCATCAAGCTACTTAAGGTGTTAAAAACTCCCCACTGTCACCCCCGGCAACCACCCCCAACTGTCACTTCTCCTTCAAGAAATATATAGGTCAGTGTATAACTCTGCCCAGCAGGTGGCGCTGCAGCTTGTTTTTTTTTCTTTCACACACGCCACTAGGCATTTATATAGTAGATTTTATATATATATATATATATATATATATATATATATATATATATATATAGTCTAAAGCTGCTCCTCACCTTTATAAATATACACACAAAACACACAAACAAATGTAATAAAATGTTTGCAAAAAATTCTTTTGTGTACTTGACTATTCCTACTGCTTAGATTTGATTAGAGCGACCAGAACAGAGGTAATATCACGTTAACGCCTTCAAAGTCAGGGAACAAGATGCCATGCCAATCTTGATGCCTGTAATGTTGATGAAACAAATATTAATGCTCATAACATTGGTCCCATGAACAGTATTTGTGAATTTTGCCATGCTAAGTATTTTGCGGCTGAGCAGCCATCTGACAAACTATTCAATCAATGCTGCACAGAGGTAAAGTCAATTTGGGTGCAATAAGGTCAGCCCCTGTTATTGAACACTTAATGAAAGGACAGCATGAACATTCAAAAAATTTGTTTGACAACATAAGATTCATTAACAGTGCTTTAGCATTTGAGTCTATTGGTGCTAATATTTCCCTGCCACCTGGTTACGGTCCTTATTGTTTTCGAATTAATGGTCAAATTTACCACCGAGCAGGAGCTTTGCATCTGACTCTTATTTTTTTCCATAATAGTGACTGGCTTTTAATTAGTAGAATATATAACATTAGCACTTGGGATGGGACTTATAAAAACAAAGGGACATTTGTGAGTTCCATAGGAAAAATATTGGTAGGGGCACAATGTACCGGCCAATGAAAAACGCACATATATATATGGGGCTTGGACAGGGAAGGTGGGCCACATAGCAGCTGCACCCCCTGCACCTATGGGAGTCAAGCACTTATAAAAACATATACACTATCCTGTTAACAAAAAATATACAAAGGAGTCCAGAGTTCCTCCTCCAAGTTTAAGCAACCAAAATGTTTTTGAGGTCTCTAGGCTGGATATTACAACTGGACTAGCATCACTACAACTACAGTAAGCTTTAACAGTGATTACTAAAATAGCACTCCAGAATCTGTACCAGGACAAAACGTGCAACATTGTGGTAATGTGATAGGCTTGAGTAATGTAGACATGTAACAAGAAACCTTACATGCTGTACTAGGCACATATTTGGCAATGTGTATCCTAATGCAATTACAATATTACACTATCAATGCAACAGCAGAGACGTTTAAAAATACCTTGAACTGCAGCACATATCCTGGTTTCAAAGTTAGGTCCCGAGTCACAGCAAATCGATCACCATCTGACTTTCCAAATATCATAGCAGAAGGTGTGACAGAGCAGAAGCTTTCATTTTTAACCATCCCTTCATTAGCTAACATTAGCCAAACACTCAGCTGGTTCATTGGGTAGTCAAAGGCAGGTTTCTCATAAAAATTCTAAGAAGAAAGAAAATTCCAGATAAATGCACATAGATTTCATTGTGGCAGTTTTATCACTCACATCTCTATAGCAAATGCTTGTATATCTGGTTTCTTGAGAATAAATTGCATTTTAGAAACCCACAGGAAAACACACTCAAATAACATATTGTTAAAATATGTCTATAGTATGCAACTATTAAGGACAACAGCCCCCACTATCCAGATTGCATGACTGTGATTTATGAAAATACAGCACATTTTGGGTAAATGCAGATATATTCCATGTACCTACCCTACGAAAAACAGCATCTATCTATCTATCTATCTATCTATCTATCTATCTATATTAGTATTTTATAGGTTTAAGGATTAACAACTCACTTTTTAATGATAGACCTGAATTATACTATTCTTCTTGTTTTAATAGATTAGATTGTGCATTCTACTTGTTTTATAGATGACCTATCTTATCAAGAACACATCTAAGATTGGGAGTTTAAAAAGTTTCACATTAAGATCGGTTTTACAACAACACAACCAAAGCGACAATGCACATGAGCCCACCCCCAACATTTTCCTATTTCCACTCATATTGAAACTGATGCCACCTGTCATCATCATCATCATTTATTTATATAGCGTCAACATATTCCATAGCGCTTTACAATTGGGGACAAACATAGTAAACTAATAAACAAACTGGGTAAAACAGACAAAGAGGTTAGTAAAAAAGTATGTTATCTCGATGGAATATAACTCTGGTATGGTGAGTAGTACTAAACCTACTTTCCATAACACCGTGAAAACTTCATTTTAATGTAACAACTCTCCCTGTCCTGAGCGGTTTTCTAGTGTTCTCCCCTGTACCATATACCTACTTTTCTCCTCATAATGCTTTCCTTGTTGTCTTCCCCACTACAATCCTCTTTGCACAAAATTAAAAAGACAGGTATGAATCTCCCAGGGGGTGTTTATATCTACAACTACTTGTGACCTCCCTCTTGTAGTTTCCTTTTATAATAACATATTTGTTCTATATAAGGTCATTCTCTTTGTATTTGCAGCATTGCTACTCCATAATGACTATGTATACTGACTGATTCTACTGTCACAATAAGGAGAAATGTTCAGCACACCTGAGTCTAGAATCTATGTGTCTTTGCAGATTTACACTTGAAAGATCAAACTCTTTTACTCCAGCCAAAAACATTAGGTTTAGGTGAAGCTTGATGATAAAAATAAAAAACAAACATATTTTTAGTAACAACTACTCCATGGAGATACATGCAGCACTCCATTCCACTCTATCTTGCAGCTGATGTTGATGCACCTTCTCTGTGGACTTTCCATTCAACTGAGTGGGATGTCCAAGGGGGAGAGCATCAACATCTGCTTCACTAGGTTTCAAACAAGTTTTGTAAGAAGAGGAGAGTGGAGGCCTCATATACACATTTTACGCATTTAGCACGTGTTTTCTCTTAAATTCTCCTCAGAGCAGACGGGAACGATGATAATGGGGAGGGCAAAAGGGTGGTTGTCAAATCCTTGAAACGTTGGGGCCACTTAAAAATGTTGCTATATTGCCTCCAATTTCTAGTCATGATCCTATTCGGAAGAGTTAATTTGAGGTAAAATACAATGGTTTTCTATAAGTATGCTCCTTATTTACATAGTTCACTATACTGTAGGAAAGCTTTCAGAAGCATTAATGAACACTATTTGTAGCTCTGTTAAAAGTGAGGTGAAAGCCCAAGGTTTCCTCATGCTTGATGAAGTGTTGTTTTCAGCGCCTGTGTACGAGCTCTTAGACCCATCATGGAACCCAACAGTTCCGTATGAGTGTGGAAGGTACATGTAAATGTTCTTACTTTTGGGCAATGTAATCCTTTAAATAAGTGTCTTTAACCTATACAAATGCAGCAGAAACAGGATTCCATTTGGCAGAGGAAATCTCAGTCTTGCATAATAAATTTACATGATAATTGTTTCTTTCCATACTGACAAATGTAAGCTCTTCTAAACTGCCATTTCAGCAGACAAACATAAAAAGTAGAGCACTTCACACATATGTTAGCCAGGCCAAGTATATACTGAACGCAGCTGTCTTTTCTAATCATGCGTATCAGGTTAGTTTAAATTCTCATATACTGGTATCTAATTACTAAATTATAAAGCATATTTACAAAAACTAGTAGCAAAGAGCCTAGAGAAAAAATTCTACATAACTGTATAACTAGAAGAAGACAGTTCTGCAATAGTACATCATGACCAAGTTTGGATGGGAAAACCGATAGTGAAAATGTGTGTGGTATAATCAGCGATCAAAATGGAATATAAACAATATGAATGTGACTTACTTGTGGTAATGTTGGGAAAGCGACAGGAATAATCTGCTTTTGGTTTTCTGACAGAATGATGAGATCATCAACAGCCCACTGATCGTATCCTTCTCCTGAAAACACTGGCTGCCACCAACGGAATCGAGTACATGGAGTTCTTGCTGCATTAGGAAGCTCAAGATATACAAACCTAATAGAAGACACACTGTTTTATTATATAAGGCAATTTAAAAGGCACACATACCATGCAAATATGTAATACAAATTAGAAACATTATAGAAGTGGACATACTGTAAAGTAAACCCACCACAGTCTAGCATACATGTCCCAATATAGACTGTGGTGGGTTTACTTTACAGTATGTCCACTTCTATGTTTACAGCTGAAACAGTATATCTTGAGGCTTTTATCTCAGTAACGAATAAACAACATAAAATATATCACAGTATTAGTGATCACAAAGAAATCAACTGAACATTTGGTTTGTTAAATCTGTTTTGGATAATCTCATATTAAGTCAGGCGATAAACAAATCTTAGTTGTACTTACTTAGATTTGGTGAAGTCAGAAAAGTACATTTCTGCCAGTAGATGCCAGTTGATGCCCCCATTGTTACTATACTGCAATAACACTCCTTCCTCTCTGCTGTCTGGCTTATTACAGGATGGGCTGTCTCCTCCAATTTGTATATAGAACTGTATAAAATCTACCCATGTAGTGTCCATGTCCCAGCTAACTAGCTGTCTTCTGCCATCCTTTAATAAAAAGAAGGTATGATAAGTGTTACTAAAAAAGTTTATTCAATCAATTTATTCAGAACCAGTACATCAAGCACTAACTACCCATCTACGCGCCCTAGAACCAATGATGTATATGGGAATCTTAACATTACATGAACATTCCATAAGTTTGTTTCCGAAGTTCTCCCCGTGAGTGCGTGGGTTTCTTCCCACACTCCAAAAAAACCAAAACACCTACTTGTAGGTTAGTTAGCTGTTTTCAAATTGACCTTAGTCTGTGTGTGTATATCTGTGATTGCGTGTGTGTGTTTGTTGGGGATATAGACTGTTAGCTCCAATGGAGCAGGACTAACGCGAGTGACAAGTATCCTCTGTACAGTGCTGCAGAATTATTGGCGCTACATAAATAAATGATAATGACGATCATCCACCATTCCTATTGGATCCTATCTGTAGGCAATGTCAGTATATATGTATGAGAAAGATGCTGCTTATTTATAAAAACACAACAGCATAATTGATAATATCTGTTTAAATGCCACACAAAGACATATATTCTGTGTCCCAGAGCCTGTGCACCTTTCTAGGTGTAATGCATTGAATTTATGCATGTCACGTTGTGGCTTTCAGACCCCTTTAGGGGAAAGTCCCAGATATTCTGCCACCACATGTTTGGTTTATACAGCTGGGAATGATTTTTTTGGCAGAGTATAATACATTTCATTGGCCTTAAATGAAAGTTGCTCAGAGGATTTGTTATGTATGAGGTTTGAAGATCAGACAGATCTGTCTCTTAGAAGTGACATCTTTGTGGTCTATAAAGGTTCTCTTCTAGTACTGCACTATGCAAAGAGACCTTTATGTTCTACCAATACTGGCATAATGTTTGTAAAAATACTATAACAGTACAATTATAGTTAATATATTCTGACTACAAAAAGAAACACAAAGAAAGCATTATGTTCATGCCCCATGGGGAAATTTACTCACCAAATAGTGCATGCTTAAACACTTTTCAAACATTCTTATTAGTACTTTATATCACACATGCCTGCAGAGGTCCCTAAAACCCAAGTTTCAGGTGACAGTTTAGTTTGAAACAAGTAAACACTTTAAGTAACTATATTTGAGTTAGTTAAATTGTTCTTATTAATGTTTTTTTATGCTGTGTAATCATTCTTACTATTCCGAAACAAGCAAATAGTTTAGGTTATTATACACTTCCATTGCTTCAAGTACAAGTTCAAGAGCAAGAAGAAACTTGTATATGGAAAAGGTTAATGTATATAAAGAGGATGCATTTCTAACTCCAGAGTGAAGGGGGAGCACAGACAGCACGGCAGAGAGTGAAGGGGGAGCACAGACAGCATGGCAGAGAGTAAAGGGGGAGCACAGACAGCATGGCAGAGAGTGAAGGGGGAGCACAGACAGCATGGCAGAGAGTGAAGGGGGAGCACAGACAGCATGGCAGAGAGTGAAGGGGGGCCAAAGCAGCATGACATAGTGTGAAGGGGGGCCAAAGCAGCATTGCAGAGTGTGAAGGGGGGCCAAAGCAGCATGGCAGAGTGTGAAGGGGGGGGGGGCAAAGCAGCAGGGTAGAGTGTGAAGGGGGGCAAAAGCAGCATGACAGAGTGTGATGAAGGGGGGCCAAAGCAGCATGGCAGAGTGTGATAAAGGGGGGCCAAAGCAGCATGGCAGAGTGTGATGCAGGGGGATCAAACCAGCATGGCAGAATGTGATGAAGGGTGTCAAAGCAGCATGGCAGAGTGTGATGAAGGGGGGCCAAAGCAGCATGGCAGAGTGTGATGAAGGGGGGCCAAAGCAGCATGGCAGAGTTTGATGAAGGGGGGCCAAAGCAGCATGGCAGAGTGTGATGAAGGGGGATCAAACCAGCATGGCAGAATGTGATGAAGGGGGTCAAAGCAGCATGGCAGAGTGTGATGAAGGGGGGTCAAAGCAGCATGGCAGAGTGTGATAAGGGGGGGCCAAAGCAGAATGGCAGAGTGGGTCTAGTGGGACAATCCCAATTTTTGGTGACTGTTCTGCCCAATCTAAGGGGCAGGTCAAGACTGTGTACTCTTTATATACACACTGCATTCTTTATATACTACACTATGGTGCTAGCTGTCCTTCGTGGTCTGACCACTCCCCCTCTAGTGTCTGGTCTCGCCTCCATGATGGCTGGCCACAACCCCTCTGGTGGGCCCCTAGCATTGCTGTCCCTCTGTGGGTCCTTCATGCCCCAGTCTGATACTGGGGAGACTACATATCTTTAGCTGAATTACCTCTAGGAACTAAATACAGTATTCAATATCATGACTGTGTAATGTTATGTTTCAACGAGCAAGCCAGCTTTCTCAGGGGGTAAAAGCGTTAGCATGTGATACATGAAAGTTGGCTGGAATCCCATGAGGCAACTGTGATATTTTCAGCAGCTTCATTCAATGACGTGTTCACCTTCCAAAGTAGCTAAAGACATAGCAGTTTAGAAACATAGTACCCTATTATTACTATATTCTCACTCAGAACACTGAAAAGTTAATCTGATAACTCCCAATGGTAAATCAGGACAACTTGCAATGATTATCATGATACCCAATCCAGGGGGAAGGACAGAGAGAGTTCTGATATTACTGGAAGACCAGGCAGCTGCCATTACCTGAGGGACTACAATATTATTTGATTGTGACTTACATATAAACAGAATCCCATTGATTGCTAGAAATACTTACACGTGACTTCATTTTATATAAAGTAAGAGCAAATAGCTTACAGCTATACATCATCCATAATTTATATAGCAATACATTTTATATTTGAATTATTTTGGAATTTCCGTTTTAAAACACTTGTATTTGTGATTTAGTAACATTTTTTAATTCTAATACAACTATGTGACAATTTGCCAAATTTACAAATATTATATTAAATTAGGCAAAGTACATAAACTATATTCTACAACGTGGCAATCTCTATTTTCTAATCATGTTGCTTTTATTGTGGTCACAAAAATCATACCTTGGAAAAGTATAGAGATGAGCCTGAAGAAATGATACCACAACCTTGCTCGGGTTTTACAATTTCTCCTCCAATAACCTCCTGCCAGTCTGTTTCCCAGCCGTTCAGCCCTTCAAAGTCAGACATCACAGTAGATGGAAGTGAATTCTCAGGGAGACACTGAGAACTTTGGTATCCAGAATCACACCTACAAGCACATAATAAAATAAACCTAGTATGCTGTTCTATTCTGTGTAATTGGGAATATGTCCTTTAATATTGCAATTGAATAATCAAATTGTATATGTAATTTACACACAAACATTTAACATTAAAAATACACTACTGAATTTCAAAATCATTTTAATAATTGATTGCAGATAAGCCAGAAAACTAAATAGACGCAGGTGTAACTTATTGGAAAAGTGAGTTGATAGGTGGAAGATCTGTAAAAAACAGGATGTTATAGCTGCCCATGCCACATTGGCACATGGTAGTAATTGGCCAACAATATTTTACCTGGGATTGACAGGTATTTTGGACCCACAAGCGTAGCATGACAAGACTAGTCATTCAAAATGCTAGATGTATAGGCAGCTTAACCGGGAAATATCACAACCATGCTTACCTGCATGTTCCATGGTCACACCAGCCATGTCCACTGCACATATTAAGGCATTGTTGTCCAATGTAAATATTGTCCAAAGCCCACTCATCTTCTGCTGTGTAATAACGCTGGCTCCAGCGGAAACGAGTTGCACTAGACCTTCAAGCATAACAATAGAAAGTCAAAATACCGTACTCTATTAATAAGAAAATAAATGGTACAGCATATTTAGGTAGAAGGCATTATATGACAAATATTATCCTTTTTTTAAACTTGATTTTATTAACACTTTTTTTTATAATTTAACTATAAGAATTAATTTATGATATGTAATTATTTATTATTTTGCTTAGAATGCACATTTTCTTTATACAAACAAGAGATAACAGCACACAAATATCCAGGATTCTATAATTATATTAACTTAATTAGTTTCCAAGTAGGTGATGATTTGCTTGTGAACTGGAGAGGTGACAGCTGTTGTACATCATCCCTAGGTTGTCTTGTAAAGTTCTTATGAAAGTGAATTAATTTACAATGCAGCCATTAGAGATCATACAAAACTGTTCAACAACATGTGTGGTTCTCACTAAATAAATACCTGAATGTAGCACTGTCTCAATGCTAACCATGTCTACCCAAAAAAAGAAAGGTGTGTGCATCAAAAGTATATGTTTGAAAACACAAAATGGATCTTACGCGACAACTGTTCTGGATATAGCTTAATGTTACTGATGGTTATTATTGCGGGTATCAGAGGTTTTTTTTTTTCAGTGTTTATGAAACAGTAAGATGTAAACTTGTTTTACATTGATATGTGACATGTGTCAACCTCTAATTGAACATCTACACTGGTACACAGATATGTTTATACTAATATTTCAAATACTGAGAACTATTAAGGGATACTGTCAGCTTAATCAGCTCTACAAAAAATATTCTGCAAAGGAAAGTAGGACATTTTAAGAGAGGGAGAAGTACCTGGAACCTCCCTTAGGTTAAAAACATACAGGCTGGGAAGTCAGATGTACAACTGCTACAGTGTTATGTACAATAACAACCCATTCCCTGGTGTGTTTTTTCAACAAGTTTATCATTGTAAAAACCTGAAGTTAGTTGTAGTTAGTTGTAGAATTACAAAGGAAAAATTTACACTGTAAACAATGATTTAGGCATTTGCTGTACATGCTTCTATTACATGTATGTTTTGATAATGTTAAGAGCAGTGCTTGAAGTGGACAATTCGAAATGGTGGTATGGAAATTTAGAAGTGGCGGTATAAAAAATGTAATATGACTTAAAGTGAATGGAATTTGATAGATTTACAATGAAGGTAGTAAGAGAAGTGACGGTATGGCATACCACCGTATACACCCCTGCTTTGACCACTGGCTAAGACAATAACTTTGTAGCTTTTGTTTAAGAAACTGTAAAGATAATGTCAATGTTAGTACTTATACAACAGAAAAGTATATCCGAATAGTCACATATTGTGTTACACACTAACCTATGATATGGACTGAAATGTTGTATTACTCAGTGTAACACACCTCTAGACACAAATATGTTGTTTAAGAATGCATATTAAATGTTCATTGATGTTTTCATCTTGGTAAATCTTGAACATCATTTTAGAAACACCACCTACAAAATGAAGTTAAAGCAGGTGGCACCACCATCTGTCATCAGAAATCTTTCAGTTACCTCTACCCAATCACCTTTACCTGGGAATGTTTACACCTCCAAGTGATTGCCTTTATAATTTACTATCTTTCACTTTGCTGATCGCAAATTAGCTAATCTATTGTCTTCAAGAGTGCTTGAAATGTGGATTAAATTTTTTTCGAATTAAATATGTTTTTTAGTGATTACATAGTGTATTATTGAACACGAAATATACAAAGTATCTGGCAGCTTTGGATTCTATACATTCTTTGGTGTTCAAAGATTATTCCATGTTCAAACAAGTGACTTCCATTATTCCTAGGGCCATAAGGATAAGACCAGGCACATACATTTCTTGGGAACATATTAGCTTTATCATATCTGTTTTAATTCAAGGTGGAACTATTATTTAAATATGTTTATATAGTCATGAACTGCTCTAAATAGAAAGCAATACCATAACTACTGGCCTGATCATTACAAAGTACTGAATTTAGCCTTTTAGCAAAGGGTTGCATTCATTTGGTGTAAGGAGCAGTATTGAAGTGAAAAGAATTGATGGGGAGCAGAGAAAGATTATCAAGAGATTAGGAATCTCACAAAATGAATTTAGGGAGGTGGTTTGATAGAAATAACTTAGTGGAAAAGAGACCAGAGGGAATTGATTGATGGAGCGGGAAATAGGAGAATTGGAGAACCAAAAGTGTTTGCACAAATGTAGTAAATAAAGTTTTTTAAAACAGGGAATGAGAAGTAAATTAAATATAAGTGTGTTGAATTGAATTAAGAGAGGACTAAGAGTAAAACAAGGTACATTGTAAGAATATGGAGACAAAATGAATTGGGAGAGGAAGCCTAAACTGAGACAGTAGGAGATGAGCTGATGGAAGTATAGTGAAAACAGATGTCAAGTTCAAGTAGCAGAAATCATTCAACTTGGTAAATATTGTTTATGGCCACTGTCTTACCAGGTCTTCTGTGGCAGAGGCAATGTGATCCTTCGCCAGTGAGTGAACTCACTTGAGTGATAGATGCTTGCAGAGGTGAATTCCTGGCAGCTAGGCATACTTGGCAGACATTCCTAAAAAGCAAAATGTTTAACATTATAATACACATGTTAAGATGGTTTGATAAACAAAATGGCAAATATATTAGTAAGCAATATTAATAATAACCAAGGAAAGGAAACCTCGCGGATAAGGATATTTATGTTCCAAAAATTGACTGAACAGTAAAAGGAGCAGAAAGTGTGGGAACCAAAAGATATTTTTAATGTTATATGTTAATAGAAATGGTTACTTTAAGAACAGAGTGTGCTATGGCAAGAAATATATATTATTAAAGTAAGAGATGTTTATGATCAATATGAATTGTTTTCTTCTTTGTAATGTAAAGTCTTTCAAACATATTCTGCTGATTTTCTGTTGCAATGTAACAGAATGTATAATTGTAAAAAAGGGTGGTTTACAGATTGCAAAATCTGTAGACATGCAAGGTGTACAAGTGCACTTACTAGCCTGCGTAGCATTTTAAAGTGTATGTCTTTTTCATGGTCTTTGGAAACACCACTATAAAATCAATATCTATCTAATTCAGCCTTCTATCACTTTAGAAACACCCATTCATCTAAACAGTGGCAGAAATCCGCCAGGGAGTGAGGGTGCTATGGGTCCCAGAGGTGAGGGTGCCATGCAATTCTTTGGGCCTCTCCCAATTCGCTAGGAGGCCCAGTGATGCTGTGCTCCTCCCCCAAATGTAAACATTGCTTTTCTCCTACTCCTGCTTGGTTTATCCTTATTTACATCTAAGATTAATCATGAGTGCGAGAATACAATTGGATTATTTTCATAACAAGTATCATGTTTATGTGTTTGAAGGCTTTTATTACATTGGTTTAATTGCACCTAGAAATGTGCTTTCCTGATAAAGTGCAAATGGAATGCAAAACTCAATCTCTGGGACTTCACAGACGTCGGAGAATACAAGTCTTTTTGTGGGGATGAAACAGGCTGTGCACTCTCCTGCAAAGCTGGAATGGGACAGTTATTGCAGCCTCTCCACTGCTTTATCTTATTTAAGTAGTCAAATATCAACTTTAAATTTCAGTGTACAAATAAGCTATCACGCATTTGTGTGCTACATGAAAAAACAGTCAGTATTTAACTTATGTGCAAAACAGAATACTAATTTGCACCCCTTGCATTGTAACATGGTTTTGTCCAGGAGACTTAAATAAGAAGTTTCTTAAGTTAAGATCCTTAATAAATCAGGCCCCTATTTATTAAATGGGAATACTATTTTACTGTTGGGGCTGGAGAAAAGCCTAGGTATTAATCATGGGTCCTATTGATTTAACGCCGGGGCTGGTTGGAATTGTCTAAATGTACCCATTTTTTCTTCCAAAGAGGACCCCAACATTCCAGGATCCAGACAAGCTGCAACTAAATTAACCAGCAGCCATAGGTGGTGAAAGTGACAAGAACAGGTAGGAGAGAGCAGGATAGTCTGTCAAATGTTCTGATTCTAGTGGAACAATCCCAATTTTTGATGACTGTTCTGCCCAATCTATACATACTGCATTGTTTATATACTACACAATGGTTCTATCTGTCCTTCGTGACTTACCCCACCCCCTCTTGTGGTGGGACCATTGTATCCCCCCTGTGGGCCCTTCATGTCCCAGTCTGACACTGCCTGTATGTGTGAAGATAGGAGGGTTTCATGTTGCAAGATATTGTGTCCCAGATTGTAGGCTGCAGCAGGGCCCAGGAACCAAAAGATACACTATCAATGACCACTGTGAACCACAGTATCAGGAAGGGCCAATGTTTATACTAAGCATGTTTTATTTCTTTATGGCTATTTGTGTTAATCATCTATTACTCCAACTATAGAAAATAATTTTTTTCTAATTAGTTGTGTAATTAAAAATACCATCAGAAACTGAAATCCTTAATGAACTTTCATGTTTTAATCATGTTTCCATTCTTCTGTTCTCTTGTGCATATATTACTTGCAAGGAGTAGTTGTGTCTTTCTTTGATCTTACTTAAAAAAATAAAATTTAATGTCAATATGCAAACAGAATATATAGAGATATTTCCATGAAGAAAAGGACCACAAAACCCCAAAAATAAAATGTTCATGAGAAAATTACAGTATAATACATTGTTCAGTTTTAACTTTACTTTCCACTGCAGCTCTGCTCATTAGTGAAGTAACACTCCAATTACAGACAGCGGAAACCCCTCCCCATCTGTTTGAAAGTGTCATGATAGGATCTCATACAAAGAACTGACTGATTCTGCAGTTATTTCAGTTACTCTGAAATCACTGTTGTATTCCAATGTATCAATCAAAAAAAGTGACAATGTGCATTTCTGCACAACAAGTCTGCAAAGCTGTCAGTCACTGATTGCCTGTTTAATTAGTGAAGCACCTCTCTCCTTAGTATGGAAACCTACTGCAGAGTAGTTAAATTGAGCATAGTGGACTTATTTAATATTAAAACTTCATGCTTATCATTCAGCTGAATATGTCAAATACTGGCTCTACTTGCCCTTTAACTTGATATTAACCAGTTTGTTGGCACACACGAAACTATATTTAATAAAAACAAAATTGTTAATGTTTTTGTATCTTTATTTGTCACACTATGTTAAATATAGAAACATATAGAGACTGAATAATCTTCAAACGAAATTTGGATTTAAAAAAAATCGGATGTAACTTGCACATACATATGGTAATATTTAAATACAAGCAGATATCCAGAAACATTTCATTTGAATCTGCGTATAAGTACGCTGTGGCTATAGGGTACTTGCCCTATGCAGACAGGCAAGGCAGACTGCAGGATATACATATGCATATGTGCAATATAAAGTCCCAAAAGAATGCATACAAGAAAAACCAAACTTTATAAAATTAATTTACTAATAATACTACAATCATTCATAAAAATATATGTAAAAAAAACATTTTTTACATGAAATACATAAATCAGGATGTTCTTAATGTATACTGTACATAAAATGCATTTTTTTAGTTTCTCTTACTTACAAACACATGTTCTGCATCTCATGCATATGTGTCAGTCATCACTATCAGTCTGAAATTACACCTGCCCTGTAGCTGGTGCAAGTGGAAGGGCTAAGAGATGCCCTGAACTTGTATTGGACAAATGTGTGTGTGCTTGACCTCAGCATGCAGTTACATTAGATATGGCTGTATTGAGCATTTTGTTCCCTACACTCTATGGCAATGATCGGCAACGGGCAGCACTAGGAAGCCCTCCAAACCTTCCCATCCCGCACCAGCACCTGCTTTATTGTCAGGTTTGTATGTTACTGCTTTAACATTTGTTTAAAATGATTGCTGATATATTACAGATAGGTGTCTCTCCCATCTATTAAATGTATTGTTTAACTTATTACTGAGATTAAGGGTAATGAGCTACTCTTTTGAAGGTTACAGGTTGTCCATGTGGCCCCTGAAGTGTATCATGTGTTTTCATGGAATAATTCTCTAAAATGTGTTTTTTAATCTGGTGTATGTTATTCATTTCTATGGTGAATAATTATAACCAATACACACCTGCATTTTTATTACCTATTATACAAGCTCCTGGCACTAGTTACATATTCTGTATATGAGGAGGCTGTGAACAATTCAGCACAGTTTTTCTTCTGATCATGTCAAATCATATGCATCATTTCTTACCACTAGGATTCACAAGGGACCATATTTCAAGGGCAGAGCTTGCCACAAAGAGAATAAACACAGCTCTTAGCTCTTAATGCTGCCATCCAAATATTTTCAATAATTATATGTCAGTTAATGTGTGCGAACCATTATTAAGATGTAAGCAACATCAAAACCTTTCTTGTTGAAATTTTTTGTTTGCTGATCAAATTGTTCTCAAAATGTAATTTACGTTCATTATTATCCTTTTATCGAGAAAACACCTGGTGGTGTGGCTAAAGTAATTAAGTGGCAGGCTTTCTGCTCAGCACTCAGTCATCAGGACCAATTTGAGATAACACAGGCACAATGGGAGCAAACACACTGTATTTCTTTGCTCTATCAAGAGAACCTACCACTAAAAAGCTTCACTGCAACTGTTTTTACAAGATAATCAGAGGTCTGTCAGTAAGTTCACTGAATGAATCATACAATGATTTAATACACACATTTACATACCTTGATATGTTTAAATGGATTACAATTTTTGTTGTACAGAGTCAACGCAATACTAAAATGCAAATTTAGGGTATCTGTAGGAAGTCTATTCAAGCAGTGTTGCACTCTGTTTTAAATAAAATGTTTCCTTGATGAAACCCTTGACCATGTGCTCCCTGTATAAGTAACATAACTAACATTTTTATACCTTTAGTTTATACCATGCTTGCAGTTTGTATAGCTGTCATTATAGTGCTTATATGTAATATTCTGCAACCAAAACAGCAATGCATATTATCAGTTGTAACACCAATACAAAACTTACTATTACATAGCCTGGGTAAAAGCAACTCAATGTAAGCATAGGTCCAATCTAACTTGTGATTGTGATCATGCTATATTTAGGCCTGCATGTTATCTACTATACTTCTCACAACTGTAAATCTTTCAGACATTTTCTGCACATTTTCTTATTAGATACTTAGATTTAAATGTCCACACTTAAATGAGGATAATGTTTTTTGGCTCAAACTGTGAAAACTACATAAAGGATAACTAAACTAAAAAAAATATTGCATGTTCTTTGTGCATTTCATCCCAGAGTCATGCTGCACGTCACAGGGGAGATCGTCAGTATACATTGGACATCAGCATTGTATACTGGTTATGAGGGATTTCTATGCATTTTGTATTGGTCATAAGATGCGACTCTGGTCAGGACCTATATTTGTAAGTCAAGTAGCCCTCTCTGTGCAGAAAATCTTTAGTCTGTGTTTTTGTGTGGGAGATTTTCTGTGTGCTTAGTATTCTCTTCTGGTATGCTTGGTGCAGCTGCGTGTTTCTCTCCACAGGCAGGTGACACTAATTATTGCAATCCCTGACCTCTATAAACCCAGGCTTAACAGTAATGCTTTGACATCTCTATGTTCCAGCTTCACAACAGTCTGCCTATATTCTTGGTTCCTGCATACTGACCCTGGCTTGGACATATCTATGCTGCTCTCTGCTCCTTAACATCAACTTCTGATCCTGACCTTGTTTGTCTGTTACCTGTCACCTATCTTTTATATCTGGACTTGGCATGCCTTACCATCTGCTGCTCCATCCTGGAGGCCTACCCTTGACAGCCCACTGGCCTGCATCAGGGCTTCTCTATTGTTGGCTCCTCATGTTCCAGCAAATGGCAGGGCTGCAGAACCTGGAGGCTCCACCAGCAGGGGACACTACATTGAGGGCACTGCCTTTTCCCCAAGCACATAGTCCTGACTGTTATTGTTCACAAAGATTACACATTGCACATACTTCTGTCTTTTTTCCCCATAAATGTAATTGGCTGTGTAAAACCACCCTCACAACTTCTGACCATACTCATTTTGTGCCTCCTTGAATGTTCAAAGCTTGATGTTTGTCCAGTAGGTCAGCTCACCCTTATACTGCTCCCTGGGCCTCACTTTGTCTAAAATTGACTGCGATTATAAAAGTATACTTAAACTTGTACATCATAGAATAAAATTTGAAAGTGTACAATAAAGAATAAAATAATACATTATATTACTGTAAAATCAATAAAATTATTTACAGCAAGATGTAAAATTACATAAAAAATATCTCAGTTATCTAAAGTAAATGTTTGGGGTATTTTAGCTAGAACTTTACAAGATCCTGTTGTATATTTTAAGTACAGTTTAAATTCTCTTAGCTAGTTCTCTCTTATTGGGTCTTACCTCTTGCACTAGGTGCCATGTGAGACCATGGTTAGTTGAGTACTCCAACTTCACTTGATTGTCCATGTGTGGAGTGAACCGCTCACCACATCCCATGACTAAATTAAACTGTATCATATAAGATGCTCCAATCTGCATAGACTGGGTCTCCACATAACGTGTGCTGGTGGCTTGTTTTGAGTCTCCGGTAAAACTGTTAACAAGAATAAAATTAAACTCCATTTGTGAAAACAACGCTATCAACAAAACACAACTTTATCAGACACTACTTAAATTGGACGCTGATATTATTGCATTGCAAAGTTTCCAATTTGACTGTTCCCTGCATAGGTTGCTACTTTAATATTGCATTTATTCAGTGTTAACTATAAAGTTACATCTTTCAGTTTATCTGGCCACATCAAATTGACTGCTGGACGATGTGATGTGCTCTACATAAAATGACATATAATAAATTAATGAAAACATTAGGTATATGTAATGTGCCGTTTTGTGATAAAACATACCTATGGGTGAGCAAAAGCCCCTGTTGGTAGGAATGACATGCAATTATATGGCGCCTTGAAAGGCGCCTAGATGCAAACATAAAATTTGTGTGGGACAAGATACTTCAATGAGATTCAAGAGGAGTGAGTTCAATCGGTAGTAGGTGGCTATATAGCCTCTTTCTCCCCAATAGGACTGCTTTATGTATAGGTGCTCATAATGAGCTGACAAGCAGCAATCATCCCAAAGTTTCAGTGGAATAGCTTTTGCACCATTCAAACTTATTTGATGCAGCTAATATGTATATGCACACAATTAATTATGTAACAATAACATTTAAACACACAAAAGTGACAGACATTAAGACAATATTGATGTCCCCTCACTGTCAATATTAATTTAATATATAAATGTGGCTAGACCAAGCAGAGATTTAGGAGACAATTTGAAAGTTTAAAATTAATATAGGGATTTGTCCTAAATTTGCAGTAGGCCACGTGAAATCTATTTTTAGTATTCAAACATAACTCTTGCCTTTTCAAATTAGAACAAGGCCAGGCTTATTCAACATTGAAGCTTGTAAGGGAAGTTGCTATCCAGTGTCTCTATAACTTTGAAAATTCAAATTTATTAATACCTAAGTGAATCATAATATAACCTCTATGTCTTTTTTAAACAAGCACCATCTTACAGTTTGGAAGTAACGCCTGTTTCAAGAACAGTTGATAATCATTCCAATTGCAGTGACAATGATGCACTTAAAGATGACACGATGCACAGTGATTTATAGAACAGCTGTGTTTGTTATTCTAATGAAAAAGCAATTGACGAGGTTCCCTAGTGAGGTTTTTTTTTCATGCACATAAATCTATTATCTACCTAAAAGCTAGGGGTAAAGAAATGAGAAGCCAATGGACATTCAGTTGAAGAGAGTATATAAGAATAAAGCTACTAGCAATTTGCTAGAGACCTAGAGTGACCTTGGAACAATCCCGAGAGTATAGCAAGGTCAAACATGGATATTATTTCAACCTTCCAAAGACGCTGAGGAAAGGCGAACACTATATAATGGAAAGAATCATATACATATAGATGTGGTTTTACGTTTATTTGAAAATCACTGGGGTTAAGCAAATCTCCTTTTAAAAGGAAAACATACAAAGAAAGTAAGATAATGAAAAAAAGCACATTAACATGAAGAGGTTTATGATTTTGATTCTTTGATTAAGGAAATGCAAGCAGTGTGAGATGAGCCATGTTGATTCACTTTAATGAGCTGTGAGAACTTCCCCTGTCCTTGTTAAAGTGGATAATGCTGCTTCCATAGCCTCATTATCACTGCTAGAGCATATTCTGTGCAGCATGCACAGCCGACCCCCTTCAGATAGAATGATGATCACAAAGTGGAATCAGATTGCCGTAATATGCTGGGCGATAAAACTTCTCTGCTGCTGCTCTAGATGCCCATGGGGATATGACTATTATTTTGGTTTCCTAAGGTGTGCTGCAGTAGCTCTGATTGTGCTCCCTAAAGTCAAGTTGCATGACAATTAAATATGTGAATGGCCTTGAATGTTTATTATATAAAAGTTTATGACTAACTAACCCATAATTCATAGCAGTAATGAGAAGTTTGGAACACGCATCTCCATATGTTTTTATTATAAAGAGCTTGTTCTAGAGTTTACATTTTTATAGTCATGGCACACTAACTAGATGTCTACTTATTATAAGCCAGTTGGTGACGATGGATATATATATATTATACACCCTACTAACCAAATGTCATCCACATGAAAAGAACATAGTAACCTTTAGGATCAGTGAAAAGACAAATCAGTGCTTGGAACAAAATCTTTATAAAAACTGCATACACTGGGAGGCATTGCTTTAAAAACAGATTATTTTGAAAATCAGGGCTGTTTATCTGTTTTCCCTTCCATGTCAATCCAATAAATACACATCATGGTTGAGGAGTTTGCCATGCCAGTAGCTGATTATGTCTTTCAATCAGACATGTAACTTGCCAAACATGCCGCAACAACCATATCTCTCTCAAAATCACTGAGTCAAATTAGCCAAAATAATGGGGAACTGAGACTGCCAAGCATTTTCATAGAGTGTTCTAAAGCATGAGGGTTGTTGCTTTATTAGCTCAGGAACAATAAATATGGTTTCAAACACTGTCTCATTTATGCAATTGTTTGCTTTTAACAGTTCTAATGGCCTCACAAGGGTAACTGCTGTCTACAAGTTAGGCATATGGCTTTGAATAGCGTTTTGTATTTATGCTATTAAGCTGGTGGCTGTGGATGTATGGTTGACTGAAAAGACATATACTGTAAGAGTCTGCACCTTGCACTTTAATGTATTTTGTGAAGAGTATCTACCCGGTAGTTGGTGAAAGCAGCAGAACTCCATATAACAAGAATAAGCTAAGTCACTACAGCATCTGAAATAAAAATCTTACCACAGAGTCCAGTCATGTCCACAATATGGCTGGACATTCCCCAAGTAAAAACCAAGAGACTGAGTGACATCCACTAGATTGGTGAAGTCGAGGCTGATGCTGTTGAAGAGCACAGATGTCATGATAATCTCATCAATGGCCCACACATCTTCCCCCTGTCCAGAATGGTATGGCTGCCACCATCTAAACTGAATTCCAAAGTGCTTGGCTTCCTCCGGTAGCTCCACTGATATTATTCTGAAACACAAAACAATATATTAAGACAATATTAAACCACTGCATGTTACCCACAATTATTAAAAGGACTCTAGATCCAAAAAGTGTCTGTGCCTAGGTATGCCTGAGGTATATGCTAGAAATAGATGTATGCTATCCCTCTCTGCAGGCTGTGAATAAAATTGGAGAGTTGTATGCGACTCTTCTTTGCTGTCTCTCTGTGACTTCCTCGACCATTCAAGGTCTGGCCAAAGCCTCGTTAATATCACACCACATCCCAATATTGTCACACATATTCCTTGCCATTAGGCCATGCCCCCAACCTACTGTATTGTGAGAGGATAATCAAATCTCTGTTTGACAGGAGAGCTCTGAGACAAGACAAAAAGATTATCGGGAAGAGAAAACAAAACAGACTTACTAGCACCATCATTTAAACTATGTAGTCTTATACCTAGACTACTTTCATACTGTCATTCCTTAATAGTTTTATTAGACTAATACACAGGGAAATAAAACATATAAGGTTAGAGTTCTTTTACATGAATATATAATCAAAAATACATAAGCATTCCAATACAGATAGGCCACCAGTGGCCTCCTCTCTTCAATCCCTTAAATTCTGCTTATCCCTTTGGGACTCATGTCGGGTCAAATATAAATTGTCCTCCCCTATCTCACCTCTGACTCCTCTCTGGGGCAACCCACACTTTCCTCCTGGCAATTCCACGCAGCAATTTAAACATTGGATAAAGGCGGGAATACGAGCTTCACCATAGTTTTGAACCGTTTCGTCCGCTTTTTTTTGAGTACTTCCAGGTCCGACACTTCGCTATGTCTTTGCCCCCCCGGGAGGCTCTCCGGGCTCTGACCTCCTTTGAATATATGTGTCTACATTCACCTCTCACTAAAGGGATGATCTCCCAGATATACAACTGGCTCATAGACTACACTTTCGATGCTCCACGCCGACATGAGCGGGAATGGGAGAGGGACCTGGGTCCTCCTCCGGACGACTGATGCTGGGAGGAGGTCAGGGAGGGGATTGCCAAGAGTTCGATCTCTACACTAATTAAGGAAACAGCCTATAAAGTGTACTATAGGTGGTACTATACTCCTGATAGGCTATCTCGAATGTTTCCTACAACCACTCCGAGCTGCTGGTGGGAATGTGGCCAGAGAAGTACGATGCTACATATATGGTGGACCTGCCCTCGCATAGTTCCTTTCTGGAACATGGTTCTCACACTCATAAACTTTGTGTCAGAACAACAGATAAGTTTGGACCCCTGGTCATTCCTTCTCTCTCGCCCTATACCTGATGAGAGCGGGCCTTCAAATAAGCTTATATCCCATATCTTGGCAGCTGCTAAATCCTTAATAGCAAAGCACTGGAAAGACCCTAGGGCTCCCTCTATGCAGGAGTTATGGTCTTACATAAGACATGTCGCAAGCATGGAGAGTATAACGTGCTACCTTAATGATAAATCACATAATTTCGATAGGGTGTGGGCCCCGTGGTATTTACTAGAAAGCCGTAGCTGCCTATCCAATATGGCTCCCCCTCTTGCAGACGGAATGTAGCTCTTGGGCCGCCTCCGGACCCCCCAGGCTGGATATGGTGTGCTGCTGGTGAGAAATGTTTGTATACCAGTTTTCTTTTTGGTAGTCTATATAAGTGTGTGGTTTAGCTTTCTCTAGCAATGTTCCGAGTTTGTTTGCTTATTTATTTATTAGCTATATTGTTAACATAATTTGTGCCTTCCTACCCCCCCTCACTCTTTCTTTCTCTCTCCCCCTCCCCACCCATATAAAAATATAAAACATAGAGGAGACATTTTGAATGTTAATACTTTCATGTCATTGGTGTTGATTGTATCTTTTTCTGTTGTTTCCTCTTTAAATAAAGAGTTTAAAAAAAAAATTAAAAATACATAAGCATTTATACAGATGTTTCTTTAATAATAGCAGCTTTGTTTTTATTTACAGGAAGAATAAAGCACTTCACAACAAGCAGGAAGTATGAACTATCAACATGTTGTGCAGTCATATTCCGACCTACTAACAGGCTGCAATGGACTAAGTGAGTGGCCAAATTAAATGATAATCCTGCTCAGGATGACCAGCTGGATCAGCCTGTGTGAGGCCAGTTTAACTCAATAGTCTTGGAATAAGATTGGTTATACAAATATTATCATTCACTTTTAGTCATCATTGAAAACTGATAATTATATATTTACCTTAATCATAAGTAAACAATAAATGAAAACATGGATGAATCAATACACATATTTGTTTTAGCAATGCTTGGGTAATACCACTGAGAAGTTTCTGGCACAATATTTTATGGTTTCCTTTAGGTGAGTTTTGCTGTCCATTTCTAAATATGTATATATTTAAAAAGGTTACTCTTAATGTTTTAATTAGAGATGCTCAGGCTTGGTTCCCCGAGAACCGAACACACTCGAGCTTAGCATATCCGAGTACCGAGCCAGAATTGAAAATGAGGCAAAACGTCATTGTTACGTCGTCGGATCTCGGGAGTTTTGAAATCTATAAGTACCAACCTCCACGGCAATCTAGCGCCATTTCACAGAGGGACACAGAACGGGTAGCACAGTCTGCAGAGCAGTTGGGCAGCAACATAGATAGAATAGAAAGAGGAGGGGGTAGCAGTGTTCAACAAAGTCTACAGTGACATTCAGGAGAGCTCCATTGCTCCATTGCTAATTGTCATTGCTGAAATACAAATCTTAGGGCTGGCAGGCTTGGTGTAATTCTGCAGTCACATTCTACTATGTTATATAGGTAACACACAAAGAGGAGAGCTCCATTGCTAATTCTCATTGCTGAAATACAAATACTAGGGCTGGCAGGCTTGGTGTAATTCTGCAGTCATATTCTACTGTGTTATATAGGTAACACACAAAGAGGAGAGCTCCATTGCTAATTGTCATTGCTGAAATACAAAAACTAGTCCTGGCAGACTTTTCTTTGGAATTTGCAGTCAAAGTGTACAGTGTTTTCAAAATGGATTCACAGCAGTACAAAGAAGAGCAGGAGCACCAAGCAGCTGCTGGCACCAGTCATGATGATAGCAATCCCTCTACATCATCTGGTAAAGCCTATGTAAAAGTGTATAGTGTTTTTAAGTCAGGGAAACAAAAATGTAAATAACACCTTTTACCTTGGTCAAGAAAAAAAGACCTGTAATCCAGGCAAAGTTATCTGCAGAAAAAAATAAAATTGCCAACATGCCATTCTACACACATTTCTGCAGATGTGTGCCTGAACAGCCCAAGTGTAGCCGGTAATACACAAAGTGAGGATGCCACTTTGGAATTGCAACAGGATGTGGGGGATATTTGTGTAGCCGACGAGGGCTCTAATGAGGATGTTGATGAGGATGATGTTGTTTGTGTAAGTCCTGCACCGGTGGAAACAGTTCTGGCATGTGATAAGAAGAAGGCCATTGTCATGCCTGGACATAAAATAAAAAAATCAACTTCTTATGTGTGGAATTATTTTACCCAAATCCTGACAACAGTTGTCTAGCCATTTGTAGCATTTGTAAAGCCACAGTAATGTAAGCATGGATGTCTAAATAGACGTCTATATGTATTACCTTCCACTTTGCTGCTGTTTCATCAAGTGTTTGTAATCGGCACTTTACATCAAAGGTACCTAACTAGATTATAATTTTGTGGGAATTGGGGCTGATTCGAAGCTCACTGATGAACTCGCTTTCTGCTGGGAATTACAGTGGCTCTTTTTAGTGCATTGTCTGGCATCCTGGATTGGTGTGGGTCTGATAAAAGCACGTATCCTGGGGGGTCAGCGCTCGTTGTCATGTAATAGCTGTAGAATTACCTCAGTTATACAAGAAACAGGTGGAGAAATCAAATGAACCATAACTGGTTTCATGATCCAAGGACAATTCCATCTTGCACCACTCTTCTTTTCTGCCACTGCTGTGTGCCAATGTGTCCTAGATGTGCTAGGAACTGCCTTGTGTTTGAGTCATTGCTCTGTCGCTTACCATCCAGCCAGGTCGCTGCAGTATTTGTCCAAAAGTGTATGAAAATAATATTGTGACTTGTGAGGTGGTCAAAACTGACTGCAAATGACTTGAAATTAGTGTTACTGAGGTTGATAATTATGACAGAACAAAAAAATAGCAAAATTATGTGATTTTAGCATTTTTTAGCAATTTTTCTAAAAAATCCACATCCAAAACCAAAACCAAAATCAAAATACACGAGGGCGGTTTTGCCAAAACCAAAACACGAAGCTAATTCAGATCCAAAACCAAAACCAGTTCACGGTGGTCAGTGAACATCTCTAGTTTTAATATTCAAGAACAACCTATCAGATACACTGTAAATGGGAGATGGCATATTTATACTTTGCAATTTATATAACTCAGATGTGCTTTTAAGATGACCTTAAATGAATAAACAACTTTTTCTATTATTAAGCAATTGAGTGCTGGTGGAATCATTTTTTGGTTGTTTGTACTGGTTTTGCTTTCTATATGGTAACTAGATTATAACTATATAGTAAAACGTTCACTCAGTAAAATGGATTAAGTTCTTTGTCTGGCGCTATTCGTCATCTGTGTGGTATCTTGATGTCTTGTAGATTGTTTTCTATGATGATATAGAGAAGAAGGTCTGTACGGTTGTTGTAGGGGAAAGCTGGGTTTTAGATAAGTCCCTTAATACACATTATTTTTCTTCGCTTGTCTTTTCTTCTCCAGATCCTTACATCAATCTAACATTTACCTATACACGCACTTGGTTAACAATTTTGATCTCATCTCAACCTATCTGATTCTTGTTCTGCTATATACCTATATTAAAAATGATCTGTGCTCAGGTTTGTAATACTAGGGGAAAAAAGGGGTTGGGAGCAATAGAGTAGCTGATTAAACAGGCATCATCTCCCAATAAATCCTAAAACACAATAAGTCAAGCTCTACAATAAATCTTCTGTGTACTATTGTATTTAACTATACACAAGGTGAAGGTGAAGGAATATGCTTCTACTAGAACAATCATGTCTATTTAAAACCTATCCCTCTATCCTATTTTAATTTTGATTCTACTTCTTCACTCTACCACTGTTTCTCTCTTTCCAATTCCTTGTCCTTCTTAGTATACCTATCCTATAAAAGGTATATTTGCATGGTACTTAATGTGGATACATTTCGCAGCAGCCCTTTTGTTTATGTCTCTTCTTGTGACTCATCTAAATCCCAGCTTTACTCTACAACCAAACCATGCTCTATATCGCCACATATATTCATTTACGGGACATCAAATCTCCATCGTGGCGAATAGCCATGTATCCATTTTTTGTCTAGTCCATTTTGTCCATGTTGACTAGGTGGATGACACCAAGACACTAGTGCACACGCACCACTCCCTACTACTCTTTATCCGATATATAATTGTGAAATGTAGAAAATATTTATTCGTTATACAGGGTGGTCCATAAGTGTGGAAGCACCCTTTTAGAATGGAAATGAGTAAGGAAATATTAATCCAGTGTCTACACATATGATCTGGGTGTGGTGAAAATCTTTTTAGGGTATGTGGCCACCAGACCCAAATCATATGGGTAGACTCTGGATTTATATTTCCTTACTCATTTGTGTTTTAAAATGGTATTTCCACACTTATGGATCACCCTGTATATTATGCCTATGTGTTTTTATACTATTGGTAATAAAGAATATAAAACAGTTTGGGCAGCTTACGTTTGTGTTTTTGCACAATATACTGAGAAATTCTTCTTCTGTAACAGAAATAACTGAATAAAATATGTCTACTCATGAGAGATACTTAGCTTGGTAACATGTTGGTTTGCTACCATTGTCATGGTAAATTGACATGACTCTACTTTATTGGAGCATATATAAATAATCTGCAGGAATAGTTCTTTGTACAAAATAATTTAACATATGCCTATATATTTTATTGTATACCTTTAGGAAAATCAAGTGGCAAAAAATTTGCTAGGTTAGGAGCACTGACACGTTGTCATATGACTGCTCAGGGGAAAGTAATTCATGGTTATAACTAGAAAGGCCAAGTTCCTTAGTGTAGGTATTTCTTCAAAATGTAATGGTCTATTTGTTTCATTCCAACTTTCACTCAAGAGACCAGCTGCTACTGACCAATACTAATATTCTCTCTGGATGGCTATTACTGGCGGTGGGGAATTATGCAGCAGCTCTTACTTCTTGGTTTTGGAGGTAAGTGGAGTGACTTATAACAATGTTCTCTGGGAACATGAAAACATGTGAAATAATAACTGTAAACCACTAACCAAGTTTAAGGAACATTTATTTATAAAAGTTACACAAGTATGCACAGGGATACTGCCATAATAACTTGCCAGATAAATTTATCACACAAATATCACAACTGCATAAAAAGTATTTAAGAGAAATAAAAAATAAACAAACCCAGTACAGTAACCATAAACCTGAAGTTCACTCCAGGAAGTACCAACGGTCACGTGGAAGAGATCGTATACTCAGGGAAAGAGATATCAGGTAGAGAGGAGTACCTATCTAAATCTTGAGAGATGGAATGGACTGGGGGCTCAGTTATCCAAACTTCCCAATCTGTGGACAGATTGATAAATGTCATATTTTATAGAGATAGAGCTTGATTAAAACTGCAATAGTAAAAGGCTTTAGTGCATTCCTCCCCTGCCTCCAGACTGAGATCCAGGGGCTGCTATATGATGCAATACAGAAACAGCAAATCAAATAAATGAACCCCCTTTAAATGGCAGTAGAGCACGAGGACCAATCACAAGCCACAACCTGCCCTTCAGCCTGAAGCTGTAATAGGAATGGATTCAGAGCCCCGGGGGCTGTTTTGTGCAGCTGTTTTCCTAGGGTTTGGGGGAGGGGGGCAGCTATCACTTTTTATTACATGGTAGTTCTGCTCTAATGAGGAAAAGCAAAATCCAACACTGGAAGTTTCCATTTAATAGGAATTGCATTTTTTCTTTAAAAAAGTGGAATATATTACCCACACTTGAAGGTTTGCCACTAAACCTAAAAGCTGTACTTTTATGAAATCTTTATCTAATATTATATTTCCTGCTTCTTAAAGTGTATTTGAAATATATTACTCATAGTTAGTCTGATATGAGACACTACTATCTTCTTATTTCTTTGCTGAGAAGTTAACTAAAAAACAGGTTAAAAAAAAAGCTTTGACCCTTGTAAATCTACAACTTCATTTAAAAACTACAATAAACAATCTTCTCTACTCTAAAATCTCAACACTAAACACAATAAATGACAAAGAAATACATTATACAATGTGATACATGTCTTACAACAACAACCATACTATAGTATGCTTCCCAATAACTGCATGTCTCTACTCTCTGTTTGTATGTACAGGTAAAGAACTTTAGATGGAACACATTTATTTGCATTATTCTTCAAACTTAATCTTGTAAAAAAAAAATTATGGATTCCTGTAAGGTTGAAACATTTGCTTTCATTGTATGGAAATTAGAGCCAAATCCATTCCTAAGGGTGCAGCAGAGTGCACAAGGTCATTTGATTTGCTGTGGCAGCTATGACAACAAACATGCACTTGACAAACGGCAAAGAATATTAAGAATAATATCTAATCTCCTACAGCAATTACTGTATATAGGAGTAGAACAAACATACCACACAGTGGAAGCAATGTCACCTGCTTTAATAATCACTAAATCACTCATTGGTTTGTTTTTGCCCAAACCCGGTCGCAGGTAACAAGTAAAACATTTGTCATATTATGACAAGCAATTAAGGTCCTCCCGCTGGAAAGCTTTCATTATAGAAAAATGTTTTCAGTGAAACTCACCTAGATATAAGGCAAAGCAATAGTGCACCACAATAAACTGCTATTTAATATGCCACTATACAGCAGATATAATCAAGTAAATAATATACCACTGCAGTTTTTATTCTTCTTCCATAATAATGTGTTAAAAATACAATGAACCCTTCTCACAGAGGTCATCTGCATTTGACTCAATCGTTATTATCGTCATCTAGGCAGTATTGGGTCTACAATTTTTCTGAAACTGAAAATAGGGATACTACTTTTTTTTATAAAGTTTGCTCAGTATATAAAAGATACCTGCCATTTTGGATGTCCAATACAGCAAAACTATCTTTAATCTTGTACCTGTGAATCATTAAATCCTTGACAAGAAAAAACAATTGTTTGGGAATCTGGGTCAACAGGCAGCTTTGCAACACCAGTCTATTGCCACACTCCAAAACTGTCCTAAACTATTTTACTGCCTGTTGCAGCCTCACACACATATCCTATTCCTTATCCATGATGGAAACAGGAATAATCGGACATATAGGGCCTGATTCATCCTGGAATGCAATGTGAACATGTACTTCAGAGATACCCAGAGCTCGAATGTGTACGCTCCACCTCGGCATGCCCTAACTGTACACTACCCACGTAGGTAGTCTGAATTGTCATTTGCATTCGGTCTTGAATTGGATGCAATTGTTTTCACTGGAGTAAAGTCTGTTTCTGAGCACGTGCAGCGAAATTCGGCACGCAACAGATCTTACATTCCGAAGATAAATCAGACCCATAACGTCAGTCAACTTACCATTCCGCAACAACTAAAATAGCTTTTCTATATACCCCAAAACTGTATTACTACATCTTGCACCATAATGACACCTGTATTACTAGAGCAGCACCATTGCATAGTGACAGTTTCTAATTCTATACCATAAAAAATACAGTGAATAAAAACGGATGTACAGTAATTGCCTTTATATTGTATGCCTTCTGTATAACTCCCATCTCTTTTAAGCAGTTTTTCTATATTTATCAATATTGCAATTGGGAACAAGATACAGTATGGTAAGGCCCAGATATTCAATAATAACTTGCGGGTGTGATTCATCAGTGGGTAAAATCCCCCCTAGCAATTAGATTAAAATGCTTGATTTATGAGTCATCTCTGACTGCTTAATGAATACAGATTACACTAGTACTGTTATCTGTCTCTCACACACACTTCTTACTCCATTAATATATGGGCTGGATTATTCCTAGTCCTTCTCAGGACTTGGGATCAAGTGTGTAAAGCATTCTCAATACAGCATTTAAAGCAAATATCTTCTACTACTCATTGGCATTTAACAATATACATAGAAACCAGTCCTAAATCATATAGCAGTCTTCATTGTGTTGTATTTGCAATATGCCAACAGAGTAATAAGATAAGAAAGATCTCATTTAGAATGTAGTGCACACTTTGTGACAACATAGTGTTTTAAAAATGTCACAATAGTGTAAATATATGGTTAGAATATTTATTTTATTATAATGTATTTTATTAAAATAAATTCTGCCAGACTGTCTAATTTTAAAATATTACAATAATTTTGTTTCAGGCTAAGAATTCCTCAAATGCATCAATCAAAATGAAAATATATAATTGTGTTGTCATCTGTCTCATACATTATTGCCATTCGCATCAAAAATACATGGTTTATTATATTTAAAAAAAAATAAAAAAATGTCCCAGCCACTTATTATCTAAGCAATGTTAACAGAACACTTAAGTTAAATAGATATTCTTTAATTATTACTATGATCTCCACAAATGACTGTGTGGCTGTAAGCTTATAGTATTAAATGTCAGACTTCCAATCTAGGAATTTCATCACACTGATGGCAGATTTATGAATGAGGCCACAGTACTTTGTAATACCAAACACAACCTACAAACAGACGTGTGTGATCTGAATGATGCATAATGCATGTCTCACTCCTTTTCATTATGTGAAATATATGGATCCTCAGCCGAAAGCAGTGCATAATGAATCCCCTTAGTACTCTACGATATGGGACATAAATCCCAAGCAGACTCATCAGTACTTTAAAAGTACATTGAAAGGATTGCTTGACTTATTGTGGTTTGTGGTCTAGATTACTGAGCAGGTGCATCCCTGACCTATACGAGACAAATCTACCTATTCATATTCCAAGAACAAAAAGAACATGCAATCAACATATTTTCAGTAAGATCTAAAGAATATTTAAAGCCTTACATGGAATTATTGTAGCACTGGCTTTAGATAATATATCTAATGTAATGTTTATATCAAGTTTGTTTTTGCACATTTTTATCTGCCCGTTGTGCCACTAGCCTGCGGAGTATAGCTATAAGTAATAATAATACAGGAGAAATAATAGTAATAATAATATTGTAATAACTGCATCTTCCACTTTTTCCAAACAAACAGAATTAGAATACCATTGCAACAGTATGCAATAAAAATGCCACATGTTCTTTCAAAGGTTTTCAGTACGCAATTTTACAGCTAGTTTATTATAAAGAGAATTCAAGAATACAAGAGTTAAATCAAATTGAGTTGAGAAATGATACCTGCAGGAACATGGCAATCTACAAAGCTA
Source organism: Mixophyes fleayi (assembly GCF_038048845.1). NCBI lineage: Eukaryota > Metazoa > Chordata > Amphibia > Anura > Limnodynastidae > Mixophyes > Mixophyes fleayi. The sequence goes on from NC_134405.1 coordinate 164,294,795, forward strand.
TATATATTTCTACATTACAGGACTGTATGGCATGGGCAGTGACATTCCAAGACCCACCTAAACACATAAACCCTGAAGAAGTGCAGATATTTCCATTTGTTGAGGTAGCTCCTTATGACCAACTTCCCAAGTCCAATCTGTAGTTTACATATGTATTTGCTACTATCCAAGGAAACCAAATGATATGAGTTGCAACATCATTCAGATCAACAGATGAAACGATCATGTAATTGCTAGGACATGGAGAATCAAACCAATATGCACAACTACAAGCAGTGGAAAAAGGGATCAATATGGAAGGCAATTTGGAGGACTTCACTTATATTTGGGAAGTCTTCAAAAGCCTAACAACAAGGTTACCAATGTTGGAGAACAAGTGAGTGGAAAGTGAAGGGAAAATACATTGTAAACCCATTTAGGGGAGAAGAACAACTATTGGTGCCTTCTGGTCCCTGCGCAACCTTAGGAACGGAACCATTTCCCCGCTATCGATGAGTCTTTTGGAGTATTTTTTTACCTTCACAGCGATCATCAATTGGGGTGAGTCTGCAATTCTATTTAAACTTTTTCTGATATATGACCTAGCCTAAGGGATGGACTTTTGTACTTTGGCTTTGGATATATGTGTGTGCTTTACAACCAGCTTCACATTAGTTACTGATTAATGCTTTTAAGCAAGCAGGGCATTTTAATCACTAATTTTTTCACACACTGGATCTTATTGGCTTAATGTATATTTTGATCCGGACCAAGGTTGTCTTATATGATTTATGTTTTTTTTCCTATTGACATGATTACAAGTTTGCAATGAATATTGTATTTATTTCACCATTCATTACTTTCTCTGTGCCAGGGAACTACCAACTTTATTCAGAAGTTAGAAAGTGACCACTTGTGAAACCCACAGGTAAACTGAGAAGAGTACTACATTGGGCTTTTCCTAATGAAAATAACTAGCAATATCCTTTGGCAGTGGTCAATTTCTTCTAAGGGCTACTACAAGCATATACCACAACAACAGCAGGTCAGGATGTAACCATTTGCCATGCGTTCACTCATTCAAGCCTATACAGGTGATAATAGATTCATGTGAATACTGCGTATTCCAAATCATGCTCAAGATGCACAATTAATTTAGTGAATAAGGAGACTGTTAAAAGCACAGATAAGGGTTCTTAATAGTTGCATGTTCAACATACATTGATGGATCAACATTTTGACTCAAACACTGTTCAAACTCAACTGACCCCTTCGGAGGAACTGCACCTTTTATAAGCACACTAATAAATTTGACTAGATAAGGTACATATAAGGTTGCAGTTTAAAGAAACTGATGGAAGTTGCTCATGATTGATCAAGAATCATGAAAATGAAGAAGGGGCACTTTATGAATTTAGTGGGCCTGTGCGCAATAGTAGAGCTTGTGCTCCAAATTTGGAACGGTTGGCAAAACAAAACAAAGAAAAAGTTTTGCAGGTCTTATACAGAGCTATCTAAAAGGTGAGGTGACACAATTCAAGATCAATCCACCAATGGCACTGTTTAACCTAAGGTCAAATACATTTTGATTTATAGTCAATTGGGTCTAAAATGACCAAATAAGCTGTCAGAATCACAGACTCTACGAGCACCTTAGAAGGAGCTATAAATAATTTCCAACAAAGTATGGGAAGCCTATGCAACAAGCATTACTTGTTCTGTTATTGCCATCTCAGAAAGAAAATGGATGAAAAAAATGCTTTATTCTTTCAATAAAGCATTGTTCAATGGTAACTATTTTTTAAATATTTTGAAGACAGGCATGATGAGGTGGGTACCAAAAACCACAAAGAAGCGGGAGGAACCAGAGGACTGATGAATGTGGTTATTATGGGAAAACTTGGCCCAGGGGAAAAGATCATTCCAATTGTCTTGATTTTCTGAAGAAAAACATCATACGCCTCTCTCCCACTCTGTGTCTCCTTCAAACGTGCACTCAAAACTCACCTCTTTCTCAAAGCCTACCACCCATCCACTTAACCCCTATCTCCTCCGCTCATTCTCCCCTCTCTCCCATTGCCTCAACCGGCTCCTCTTGTGCCTGGTCTGTCAACCCTCCTTTAGGATGTAAGCTCAAATGAGCAGGGCCCTCTTCCCTCCTGTATCTCTACCCGTTATTCTGCTCCGTGTCTATTGCATCTGCCTGCCTGGAGTTTCTGAAGTATTGGTACTTTTTGTTTATTTTCTGTACTGTTATACCCTGTATAGTCTACTGTTTGTACTATGTGCGGTGCTGCGGAAACCTTGTGGTGCCTAACAAATAAATGATAATAATAATAATAATCATAAAAAACTCTCCAGGTCCTGATTCACCTATTCTATTTGGCCATTAGTTTGTGTATGATAGTCTGAGGAGAATTTTAATTCTATGCCCATACTTCTGCAAAAAGCTTTCCAAAAATGTGAAACGAATTAGATGCCACGGTTGGAAATAACTTGTTGAGCACAACCATGAAGTCTAAAAATCTCTTTTATGAAGATGAGTGCCAACTGAGAGGCGGAAGGTAAACTGACCAAAGGGTTAAAATGTGCCATCTTGGAGAAGCGGTCTATGACCACCCAAATAGTGTTGTAGCCCACACTGGGAGGAAGGTCTGTGATAAAATCCATTGATAACCTGGACCAGGCGTGATCAGAGATCGGAAGTGGATGGAAGAGATCAAGTGGAGAACTTATAGAATTTTTGTGTTGGGTGCAGATGATGCAAGCTGACACAAATTTGCGTACATTGAGATGGATGACTTGACTCCTGAATGGCCAGCAATTTTTGACGCATGAGCCCGACAGAGAATTTTGTGTCAAAGGTGGAATTCCACAAAAGAACAACCAGGGGGAGGTGTTCTATAAGAGGTCTTCATCGGGTCTACAATTCTGGCAGAATCGAGGATGGGTTGAGGCTGGGGGAAAGGAAGAGTATAGGAGTGATCAAAAGACCGCGATAAAGCATCAGCCTGGAAATTCTTGAAACTTGGTTGATAAGTGAGAATAAGGTTGAAACAACCAAAGAAGGATGCTTAACGACCTTGATGCGGAACACTTAACCTCTTGGAGAAATATAAGGTTTTTGTGATCAGTGGTCACAGGGTGGATGGCTTCCTCGAGGAGATGCCACCTCTCTTCTAAAGAAGCTTTAAGCACTAGTAGCTCCTTATCCCCGATACCACAATTTCTTTCACTTGGAGAGAAGTTTTTAGAGAAGAACCCGCAAGGCAGATGTTTTCTTGTGGAAGATTTATGAAAAAGAACAGCACCAATTCCAAAGGAAGAAGCGTCCACTTCTTTTAAGGATGGTTCATGCTGAATGGGTTGCGAAAGCACCGGGTATGGGAAACAAACCTTTTCTCAGGTATTGAAGGCAGTCATGGCTTCAGGAAGCCACACCTTGGGATTTGCAGACTTCTGAGTGAGAGCACGGATTGGTGCGGTAATAGAAGAAAAGTGCTTAATAAACTGTCGATATTAATTTGCAAATCCTAAGAACCTTTGGATGGCTTTTTGGTCTAGAGGTAAAGGCCAGTTAGTAATGACAGCAACCTTCTCAGGATCCACACATAACCTGGTCCCGAATACCAAATATCCCAAAAAGGGAACTTGGAATACTTCGAAAATGCATTTTACTAACTTACAAAAAAGTTGATGTTGGTGGAGGATGCAAAGGTAAATCTGGAGAAAAAATTTCAATATCGGCAATATATACTACCACAAATACATAAAGAAGATCTCTGAATATCTCATTAAACGACTGAAAGAAGGCTGGCGTGTTACACAACCTGAAGGGCATGACTAAGTACTCAAAATGTTAGATCTCATATTTCCAGGCGTTTATGTACTTGCATTACCTTCAATCTGACTTCCTGATTTTGGACTCGGTTACTCCTGACACTCCTCTTGGATTCTCCCTTGCTAAGCAGCCAGACGCGGCTTCCTGTGATGCAGGAGAGAAATTGTCCTTCCCTGTGCGGACGGAAGAGCATGGGGACGGCACCCGACAGTGTCCATCTGACAAAACTTATGAGCAGCTCTATGCTGCTAATTTTGCCCCACTTATCCACTTATGGAGACTATTAAGAGAGATCTCTAGAGGTGGAATGGTATGTATATCTCTTGGATAGGCCGCATAAATGCTGTCCCTCTGTTTTTCTGAAGATTCTCCAACCAAATATTTTTAGGTTTGTTTGGTTGGGTTCTCTTGCGGAGCTTGTTTAAACACCCTATAGATGGTGGCTTGGGTTTACCTAACCTACAGAAGTATTAATTAGCTGCTCACCTCACCCAGGCTGTCTTGACCCAAGTACATGCACACTTGCGAGTATGGGTGGATCTTGAAGCAGGCTTTCTTGGCCTGCATTCCCCAAATTCGCTATATTGGATGACATCTAAACATAGATCTCCACTTGCGCCGCTCCCCCCATTACAAGGTTGTATCTACAAATTGATAAACAATCCTAAATATATGATCCTGCCGTGGAACAGCCTGGCATATCCCCCCTTTGCACGGCTTTTGGGGACTGGATTAGGAACAATATAAAATGTATTTGTGATATTATTCACTATTCACATCTTCCCTGAGTTCTGTGCGCTCCAGGACAGCTCCAGAATTCCATCCCATAGGTTCTTCCAGTATCTCCAGTTCAAGCACTTACACTCCACCCTGACAATTTCCAGCAGTGCTAAACAGTACTCCCTATTTGAAAGCTTCTGCCTTGCCAGGTCTGATTTTAAAGGGTTCTTATCAAATTTTTATAGCTTATAAATATCCCATAATCAAAGTATGAAAGACCCACACAAACTCAAGCGGAAAATGGACATAGGGGAGATCTTGGATCCTAAGGAATTGGCAAATATAGCAGATAACAAGGCTAAGAACTCCATCAGTGTGCATATTAAGGAGAAAACAGACACAATATTCTTAGATGGTACATCACATGCAATTTTTCCGACATTGTCAGATGTCTGTTGGAGGAATTGTGAGTCTGAGGTCATCCTGGCCCACATATGGGGCCTGAGTAATTAAGGAGACCAAAGCATAAAAAAAGGAGTAATTTTGCACCTTGGCAAAACCATGTTGAATTACAGGGGGAGGTAAATTTAAAATGTGAGGACAGGTCCATTTTTTTCTGTTACACAGAGCGTATCTCACCCCTCTTCGGCTTTCTAAGTTTAGTGGGGGTCAGAGGGTGTTGTGTCCCAAGTGTAAGAGTGAAAAAGGAGATTTTTGGCATATGCTCTGGGAATGTCCGCTGGTTTCATCCTTTTGGGGAAAGGTGGAGGATTGTATTAAAAGACTGGAGGTGGGAGTGGTGGCCTTGACTCCAAAACTCTCTATATTCGGTTTGGGCTTAAACAAAAAAACCCGTAGACTTATTAGACTGCTTATCAACACGTTACTTATGTTGGCAAAGGTGGCGATAGCTAGAAAATGGATGGCACCTAAAGGCCCGACTTTGAGTAGCTGGATTGACCTTGTTAACGATACAGTCGGCCATGAAAGGTTCATGTACACCAGCAGGAAACTAGTGGATAAGTATGAAAGAATATGGTATAGGTGGAGGATATCCCCATATGTTACAGAAGGGTTGAGGGAGGTGGAGCTCTCCTAATGCAATGCTCGGGGCAGACATCCAGCCGCCTATTGTTGAGTCATTAACGTCAACGATTATATTCTGTATTATCAAAACTGTAATATTATTTCATTGCATCTTGAAATGGTGGGAGGTGTACATACCTTGGCTTGTATATCTGAATGTCAATGTTTTTTCTTTTGTGATACTATTATGTATGGTTACTTGATAATACCTGTAACACTGTGTGGGTTATAATTGGGGATTAAGCCCAATGTTATGGGCTTTTTTGTTGTTTAAAATGTTATAAAAAAAAAAAAAAAAAAAGGAAAATGCAATAAAATTTTACCTGATTTAAAAAAAAAATGTGAGGACAGGTGGATTGTTCAATATAACTGATCTGCTGTATGTACTCTGCAACCACTGCTATGTTTGTAATATGCTTTTCTAAAAAATTCAATAACACTTTTTTTGTAATTTTCAAGTGGATTAACTTTAACCGTGATTTAATTCCATTTTTAACGCTCCGTTTTTTTTCATGAAACGGTCCTCTCGCGCTCCAGTAGAAGGTCTAGTGAAAGTATAGGGTGGTTGAGAGCCCGCCGCGTTAAAAGCTATTCAATTGTTTTTTAATGTGGCGCGTTAAACAGGCCAGTATGCTCTTTTATCTCGCCTCTCTTTGGGGTGTGCTAAAAATAAAAAACCTAAGAAAACTATTTGAAATCAAGTAATAATGAAAAAAAAAAGATAAACTATGTTTATCACTAATGCATAACATGTAAAAATTGATTTTCTTGTGAAAAAATTATGAAAAAAACCCCCCCATAAAACAAAATAAAAATAAAAAACACTAGTTTAATAAATTTATGTATGTTTTTAGTACAAATATGTATGTACTAATGTGTTTTGACATGATATAGATGATTCTATAGTAAAAAATTGTGAAATAAAAAAATATGCTAAAAAAAGTACTGTAACTTATCAAATAGAATAGATCGCATTACACAACCAATGTATGAAAATGTATGCCAGTCCTTATATTGTGTTATACATGTTATACGTTAAACACTCCCCTTCACTCCCCTAAAAACTCGCAAACACCAATGATTAACATGCGGGGGCAGCGTTCCCTCTTTTTCAATTGAATTGCATGAGTTTTAACGCTGCGTTAACTAAAAACGGTCACTATAGCAGTTAAAAACCTGTGTGTTTTTTTTGGTTTTTTTTAACGCTGCGGGAAAAAAACAAACTTGTGGTCAATTGAATAATCCTCTTTAAGTTTCAATATAAATATAAAGCTATCAAGTACTTGTGTGCTACATGACAAAAACAGCCAGTATTTAACTTATGTGCAAAATAATAAACTAATTTCAACCACTTGCATTGTAACATGGATTGTCCAGGAGCAAACTTACTCCTTTTTTTTTGCTTTTCTCTCCTTAATGACTCAGGCCCATGGTGTTCATTTCCTATAATTAAGGTTTATTGGAATAAAGTACATACCCTTAATACATTCTGTCTCGTCTTCATCTTCCTTCCTGTTTGTCCTTTACTCACCTACCCAGAACTCTACCTGATGTCCCCATCACATACAAATCCAATTCCCTCACATTTGGAATGCGGCCAACTGTTATCTACAGCTCAGTTGAAGAAACCTGAGCTGTTCTATAGCAATGCTCTAATTAACACAATCAGACAGACCCAATCACTTGAATATATAATACTCCAATAAATCCTGTAGCATTTTGTCTTGGATTGACCATAATGAGGCCCTCTGACATAATAAAATATTTTGACCCCTCATTACAGTTTCTGAGCATTCGACTAGCACGCACTCGATCTTTGTTCCTTCCTCCCATCAAGATCATGTTCCTATACTACAAAAGTATCATCCATTGTTTTCCCCACTTCCCTCCCTCTCTCCACTGCAATGCAGATTCCCCTGTACATGCTCGGAGATAGCATTTTACTTAATATAAGCCACCTAATGTTTTATTCCCTAGCTATATGTATACCAATTTGGTTCCATAAAATGTTCTGTACCCCATTTCTTGAATAGTGATTGATTGACATTGCTTTTATACTGTTTTGAGTCTCACTTCATTCCCCTATTTTCTCTTTCTGTACCCTATACCTTTATATTTGAAAAATTAATAAATTGTATTTAAAAAAAAGAGAAGATTTCGTTAGGAGTAAGGGGATACAAGGAACTGTCTGTTAGTTAATTTGTATCGAGGAGATTAAATACTTTTTGTAACAATAAAAATGTTTTTGTTTTCTATTATAGCACATTTCATACCTACAATGAATCACTATTTATTAAGACTCTTGTGCTCCTCACTATTGCATGTCCTACTAATGAATAGCAGAATCCTCCACCAGCTACACTAATCTGTTTGCACATTAATGCACTCTACATACCTTGGTTCATGATAATTAAGATAAAAATAATGTTCCAACAGTTTCCAAGTAATGCCATTGTCTTGAGAGTAGTGGAGTAAAACACCTTCCCCTGGCTTGTCAGGGGCTTTGCATGTACTCAGAACAGATTTACTTCCGATTCGTAAAGTAAATTGTAGAAATCTATGGATAGAATTCAGAAATACATTGAAATACCTCATAGCAAAATTTCTTTGACATTTTTTACTCTGATATTATGAAAATAAGCTGTGCAGTAGACATTTTATATTTACAAAATAATCTTATTAGAGTGAAATGCTTGTCTCTTAATGCCATCCATGTTTTTTTTCTCAATATGTAATTCAATTGTCACGATGAATAGACCTAATAAACATACACAAGCTACAAAAATAATGGTTCTGATACACATTTGTCTGGCTGACTAATATCCATCATATAACATACTGTATTTATAAATTCTACAATGGAACATAAGAATGTTAGCACATTGACAGAGCAAGGTTTGCAGAGTATATGGTTATAAATAAAAAAACTATGCAGGTCCTGTGTGTGCAAAATTTCCACCGGATGACCTACCTCTATTGGGAGTAATGGGATTAATACATGAAATATGGAAAGCAGTATATGATGTGAAGGGAAATACATTTATTAAAGAAAATTATATTGTGGTATGATATTCAAAGCATTAATTATTATACTGTAGCACAGCCAAATATTGCATGGCCTGTTACATATCCAATCACTTTTCCTGTGCATGTGGTAGTACACTTCTCAGTATACTGTATTTTGCAACTAAGATATCTGGTTATTAAATGGTGTGATGCACAATATGGTGTGATGGTGTGATGGTGTATTAAATGGTGTGATGCACAATAATTTATTACACCATTTTACATCAAATCATACACAACAACTCCCTCTAGTTTATTGAACTGTAGTGCAGGATCAAACTGTGTTTATAACTCACCTGGACTGTGAGCTGTCAAGGAAGGTGGTAATGAGCTGTCTCCTGCCATCCTTGTTAAAAATCAAAGCTTTGCCACTTGCGAGTACACCGCAACCAAAACTAACTTCAGCACCACGGATAGAGTAGAAGTTGTGGTAGGAAGAGAGTCTGGAACTTGTAAAGCTTTCTGATATAAACACTGGGAAGGTATGTGAAGCCATTTCACAAGCTGGTCCAGAAAAACCTGGCTCGCATCTGAAAAACAGAAAACGGAGAGTAAACCTAAACAGATATAATCCAGAAAAAAAGATAAAAGGGAGGACAGGCTGTAGAAGAAAGGGCTGGAAAGGAAAAGCACGCACAACAAGACTCACATATTGTAATCAATTCCAAAGTCTAGATAGCATCGGGAAAAAATTATTTAAACCGACACCCTTTAATATTCAACTTAATAGATGTTTGTTCCAAGCATTCACAACTACTTGGTCACATTTACTGTATATACACATACATGAATAGTGCAGATGAAATAGCTAATAATTGGACACAAACATGCAGAAGGTAGGTTATTACACAGCAATACATGTAGATGAAATGCCAAAAATGTACTGTAAACGAGGGAAACAAATTAACACTGCACAACATCAGCAGTTTCTAAGAAATATAGTCCTTCATATTTTGAAAGTGATTGAAACATAGAAAATGACAAGAATGATTAGTCAATAAAGAACACTGGAAAAATCAATAGAGTGAAATCTCATCACTCCCAGATAAAGTGGCATGTGGGAGGCCTGACAGACTGTAGTAATGAGTACAGCCAGCACCATCTCAGGTGTTCACAAGATATATGTGACACTCACTTGCAGCCAGTTCTTGTGCACTGTCCTCGGCCTGAGCAGAATTTCAGACAAGATGGTCCAATATAAACTGTAATAGAGAATTAATTCGCAAGTCAGTTGATTTGTGGAGAGATAAAAATGTGTACTCTGATTACAATTGAGAAACTCATGTCATGAGATTCAAGCTATGATAAGCGTACTGAAAGCAAAGGATCCACACTTGCTTTCAGATTATCAGGGGCGCTCTAACATAGGACCAATAAATCTGTTTAGCACGCCACTGACCCCTCTAACATCTTCCGTTACTGAAGATCTGAGACACTCATCTCTATAGTTTATAGAGGTTACAGAATTACATTGCAAATATTCACTATATCTCAGTGTACAGCTGTAAAGCCCTATAGAATATTGAAAATAATTCTGTATACACAAAAATCCTTTATCTGTAACATGATAGAGGGTTAAATAGCCTTTCTAATTATAAAAAAAACTTGGTAATAAGACTTTTTTTTAGGTTTTCTTTCATAGAAAACAATCGCTTTACAATGTAAAGAGAACAATAGCTTTCAGATCATGAGTCTTAGTTTTCAAAGATTTGTCCTTGGCAGGTTTTTTTTGGCCCCTGACAACAAACAGACAATATCCCTGGTATTTAATATTGACCGATTGCTCAGTATTACTTGCCTTGTTTTACTTTAAACATGTATTACTCAGTATCTGTTCTTTATCTGTATGTTATGTCAGTGTTCATATTAGTAAAGGAAAATGAAATAAGTCATGATTAATTAGACATGTTATGATGAGTGGACTTTGTGTGTGTATACAGTGTAATAGAAATGTTTTATGTTTGTGTACTGTAGTCATATGATGTTGGTTAGGTATGGCCTAAAGTTATTTATTTCAAAAAAGGACCTTATACATTATATTGGGATCTTAAATGTTTTAATCAAAATATGAAACAATGCCTCATACTTTCATTTTAGCTAGATACATACAGATGTGCAATAGTAATACACAATGGTTTTACAAAAAATTGCATTTCTAGCTGATTTACTTCTCTCTTTAAATGAGACACAAAATGTTTAGAGAACAACACATGCAAATCCATATACAGAATAGCAAAGTGTCAGAGAAAATTGTTTAAATGTTGGGAAGTTTGCATTATGTAACCTGCCGCAACCAATCAGACATTCTGCTCATAAATCTAACCTGCTGTAGACAGATGAAAGCTAAATACTTGATTGCATTATATCTGTATACCATGCTATTAAATCAGCCCAAGACTTTTCAAAGTCTGAATAACTGATTTATGATATACACTTCTAGTATTTGTACTTGTAAACATGTTATGTTTAAAACATATTTCAAGGTCTGGTATAAACCAATGACTGTGGCTCATGCCAGAAAAAAACACCACATTTTAACATGTACAATTTTTTTTCATGCTAATTAATTTTACTAGTTAATGTGTGAATGTCTGCTTTCAGAATTAGCCATGAGTCTATTAAAAGTTTAACTAAATATGTATAATAAATGGTATACTTTTAGCAGTTTACATTTTTGAGAATAATTTCAGTTTTGCATATGAATCTCCTCCATGTCATAGAGAAATGTTTAGTAGAGCTCATACAGACAATTCAAGAAAAAAAAATAGATTTAATACTTTTGAATTGTTAATATAACAGTTTTGAAATCTCAACTGAGACTAAACTTTGATGTACATCTATTTTATTTAAATGTTGTATTTTAAAATATTATGTAGTTAAATAATTATATGCACAACAATTTCGCTAACATGGAGCAATGCATTTTAACCATGCAAGCCCTGAGTAATAATCACAGTGGTGTAGATAAACAATATATCTTTTCTTTGGCAGATCGTAGAAATAATATTACAACCAATCAACAGAGCAGGATCTGCTGTACAGACACATATGATGCATCAATATTAAATATAAAATTCCTTGGGCAGATAAGATTTTCCTCTATGATTTCCTCAGGCTGGTCGTTATGGTTGACATATTTGATGTGGCTTGGTCCCTGTATTGCATAGAAGCAGGCATGCCATACATAAGGAAAACTTCAGTGGATCCTTACATTCTCCACAATTATATAGTAGCATGGTATACAGTTTCAGAGTTTATTGCATTTGATGTTATGACATTACTTGTACTTTATTGCTTTCAATTTACATTTTTAACTGACAGATATTGGTAACAAGATACTGTAAAGTATAATCAAATTAAGCAGATGTGAAAAGAGGAATGTATCTCCCCTACCCCCTTCATCTCTTATTTTGCATGAAACATCGGACTTCCCCATTGTTAGTCTACTGTATATTACATTTATATATAAATGTACAGTCATAGAAGTAGGCATGCTATGCATAAGAAAAACTCCAGTGGATGCTTATGCTCTCCAGAATTATCAATTATAATTAAATATTCTAGCTTATCTAGTGCCTATGATGGTGCCAATAATGTTCGCTGAGCTCACCATTCATTCCAGATAACATTGCTTTTCTCAAGTCAGTCATATGTGTCATTAAACCAAGGGTAACTATGCTGACTCTACTTCAAAGGCCTATGGGATGTTTAGATTTTGAGGAGCTTGGTGTCATCTAAAGTGTATGTATCCTACATAGGAACCTATAGGAACTTCAGATAAGATCAGGTCAGATAAGGTTTTATGTAATCCTTTAGATGCTATGCCAATAGAAACAATGGGACCAACCCAGGTCTTTACAATATTTCTAGCAGGAAAGGTACATCAAAGCAAATCATTTTACAATCCATATCAGAGAGAACCACTGTACATATTCATATTATGGGGACCAAGTTACATCAAATATGTCAACCATGATGAGCAGCCTGAGAGAGCACATAGAGGAAAAATAAAAAAAGTGATCATAAGAATTATTATTACACACAGACCTGGTTTTAGTGACTTCACAAGGAAGTGGAGTATGGACAGCACAAAAAATGCTTAAAAATACTAGTCTGAGAACCCTTGGCGGCGATGATCAGACAGTCAACGTCAATCTCAGGTGTGACAGTGGGACCGCGGGAATTCAAGGTATCTCTCTTCGCGGATGACATACTTCTTTCTCTGACAAATCCTCAGGAGTCTTTACCTGCCCTATATAAACTTATGGATGAATATGGCCTCCTGTCTGGCTATAAAATTAATTTTGTTAAATCCGAGGCCATGCTCCTCCATGCTTCCCCTTCCCTTAGGTCCAGTTTACAGACTAATTTTGCACTACGCTGGCAGGTCAATAAGATCAAATATCTTGGAGTTTATATCACCTCATCCTATGAGAAATTGTATCGGGAAAATTTCCCCCCCCTTCTGTCAAAAATCAAACAGGACTTAGAGACTTGGAAGAGCTACATCATATCGTGGCTGGGGAGGATTATTGCTATTAAGATGAACTTGGTCCCTAAGCTTCTGTATCTTTTCCAGACTCTTCCAGTGAGGGTTCCCGACTCTGTGTTTAGGGATTTGCATTCCTCCTTTCTAAAGTTTATATGGCGTGCCAAGCCCCCTAGAATTTCGATAGCAGTGCTTAAGAAGCCCAGGGCCCGAGGAGGCAGGGGATTTCCAGACATTAAATTGTATTATTTGGCATCCCACTTGACCCAGGTGGCGGTAACTTATGCGCCTTATCAGTCCATAGCCTGGGTGGACCTGGAGACCCACTATGTTGGGGTCCCCTCCATGGCATCACTCTGGGGTTTGGCTAATATAGATAGGCCACCAGCAGCTTCCTCTCTCCAATCTCTTAAATTCTGCTTATCCCTCTGGGACTCATGTCGGGTCAAATATAAATTGTCCTCCCCTATTTCACCTCTGACTCCCCTTTGGGGCAACCCACACTTCCCTCCTGGCAACTCAACCCAACAATTTAAAAACTGGATAAAGGCGGGATTACGGGTGGTCTCGGACTTGGTGGTTAATCAAACTTGGGCTTCTATGTCTGAACTTCATCATAAATTTGAACCGTTATGTCCGCTCTTTTTTGAGTACTTCCAGGTCCGACACTACGCCATGTCTTTGCCCCCCCAGGAGGCTCTTCGGGCCCCGACCTCCTTCGAGTACATGTGTTTACATTCACCTCTCACTAAGGGGATGATCTCCCAGATCTATAATTGGCTCATAGATTATACCTTTGATACTCCAGGCCGACATGAGCGGGAATGGGAAAATGACTTGGGTCCTCCTCCAGACGACTTATGCTGGGAGGAGGTCAGGGAGGGGATTGCCAAGAGCTCGATCTCTACATTAATTAAGGAAACTGCCTATAAAGTGTACTATAGGTGGTACTATACTCCTGATAAGTTGTCTCGAATGTTTCCTACGGCCACTCCGAGCTGCTGGCGGGAATGTGGCCAGAGAGGTACGATGCTACACATATGGTGGACCTGCCCTCGCATAGTTCCTTTCTGGAACATGGTTCTTACACTCATAAACTCTGTGTCAGAACAACAGATAAGTAAGGATCCCTGGTCATTCCTTCTCTCCCGCCCTATACCTGATGAGAGCGCGCCCTCTAACAGGCTTATCTCTCATTTTCTGGCAGCCGCTAAATCCCTAATAGCAAAGCACTGGAAAGACCCTAGGGCTCCCTCTATGCAGGAGTTACGGTCGTACATAGGACATGTCGCAAGCATGGAAAGTATAACGTGCTACCTTCATGATAAATCATATAACTTTGATAAGGTGTGGGCCCCGTGGTACTTTCTAGAAAGCCGTAGCTGCCTTTCCAGTACGGCTCCTCCTCCTGCAGATGGAACATAGCTCTTGGGCCGCCTCTGGACCCCCCAGGCTGGAATTGGTGCGCGGATGGTGAGTAATGTCTGTATGCTACCCCTCTCTCGTGCAGTCATTGTAACTGTGTGCCCTAGCTTTTCCTAGCAATGTTCCAAGTTTGCGTGCCTATTGGTTTATTAGTTATATTGTTGACAATATTTGTGCCTTTCTACCCCCCACCCTCCCTTCCCTTCTCTTTCCCCCACCGATATAAAAGTATAAAACTCAGAGGAAACACTTTGATTATTAATATTTTTCTTGTCCAAAATATTATCTGTACTGTTCCTGTTGTTTCCTCTACAAATAAAGAGTTTAAAAAAAAAAAAAAAAATACTAGTCTGGTTTTAGAATTTTGTTATTTCTTTTGGGGTCAATCTGCAATCAAAGATCTACCCATATTTCAGACCTCCCAGATGCAGTCACACAGAAATACATTTAGTTTTTATCTTCTGTTTTAACCCCTGTATACTTTCTGGAACTGTTTTGCAATAATATTACTGTATCTCCTTTTGTTATCTGTTTTTTATACATTAAGCATTGTGACTTTACTGTCTTTCAAATTAAGATCAATTTCATATTGTTTTGCATTTGTTTTCTTAAATAATTAATGCGCCATGTTAGCTTGTTTGTTTTTAAATTTACATTAAAGGCAGAAAATTGTTTGGTTAACAATAGCTTAATTTAAATTGTGAATTTTGAGATATGTAAAAGAGTATCTGAAGACTTCCTCAAAGTGTCAACTTTGGAACCACATTCTATTGGTGGCAGAACTGAGCGGATAATAATGAATATAAGATATACTTTTTGGGGAGTTTAATAATTTTTAGACCAGGTGGTTTTGTTTTCTTTAACCCTTTCACCCCCATACGTCATGCCTGCTCATTTAACAATATACATTCATATAAATTCATTTGGCAGAGTAGTGTAAGCTCTATACAATTACAGGCATTTTACACCTATATTTTGTTTTCTCTTTGCATTTGTCAAATATACATATTGGGTCAAGTCTTTCTTGCTCATAACCTGTACAAATAAGACAATTTTTGAGGTTACAATGTCTTTAACAGGAATTTCAGTGTGTATTTCTTGGGGGAGGTTTTATTTTTAACTTTATTCAATCTCTTGTTTGTTCAATTTGTGTGGCATTAGCATTGCTGACTTGCAGTTCTTGGGCCATGGGTTTCGATTACAACCAGGGCCATATCTGTAAGGAATTTGTATGTTCTACCAATGTTTGTGTGGATTTCCTCACTCACTTCAAAGACATACTGGCAGAATAATTGACTTCTGACAAAATTAACACTACTGGGTGTAAGCGTTTGTGAATATAGGGAATATAGATTATAAACTCCACTGGGGGAAAGACTGATGCAAATAATTAAATATTCTCTGTAAACCACTGTGTAATATGTAACTGCTGTATAAATAACTGATAATTATAACAAATAATGTCACGAATGCAGCCACTTAGACATTAAGACACTGTAACCTTCTTCTTTGCATTCTATGTTCAATAAAAGTGGATCAGATGAGTAACATTATCTCGCATCTAGCCAGTCCTACATCTTACCGTATGTTTATGGTATATACAAGGATTTTTTTATTTCATTGATGACTAATCAGATTATGGAACCTATATTTTAAATTAGATTTGGTGAAATTAAAGTACACAAAGAGGCTGATCTCTGTATTTCAGTGGCTGGAGATGAACATGTGATTTGATGAGTCTCCAGAAAACAAGAAATTGTATATGTCACTAAGTGATACTACTACTGTATATTGATTCTGTTTCTTGGTTTGTGTCATAAATAGAGTGGAACTTATTTTTCTGCTGTGTCATATATGTGTGTTTAGAAATTGTATACAGTATCTGTGTGATGAGGTTTTGTGGTGTTTTATAGTCTGTTCTCAACTTGTCATATATCACAGTATATAACGTGTATGTTACACAGAGATTTCCATAGTGATATAAAAGATTTGTACACCTGTCAGCAATTTCTATAATGGCTAGATTTTAGTTCTTGCAAACCAGATCTAGAACAGTATCAGAATCCTAGCTAATATGTAAAAGTGCAATATAAAAGTGCAGTGCTAAAATAATAATAAGATATGTAATAAAATAAAGTAGTATAAAATGATGCATGCATTCATTACATTCACTCAATGTATTTAAAATTACAGTGTGACTGTGTGAAGCATTTTTAAAAAAATCAACATTATTTTTCATGTTATATGCTATATAGAAACAGTAATAGTTATATATGGGCTTTGAATATATAAATGTCACTTACATTTTAAATTGATAATTATTATGAGTTGGAATGAAGTTATAAACATCACACATTAGAAAATGGTAGCAAAAATTCAAGAAACTAACCTGGGGGTAAATGTATTAACTTCTGCTTTTTGCAAGTCGACAATATTCGGCGACTTTGCAGGGGAAATTTAAAGCGGCAATAGCTTTAAAGTCAAAACTTGGCTTTAAAGCTATTGCCACTTTAAATTTCGACTGCAAAGTCGCTGGAAATCGTCGACTTGCAAAAAGCGGAAGTTAATTCATTTACCCCCTGGTCTCAGAAACCCGTAAATCTGAGCGAGAGATAAGTCAGATATAAAAATGTGCACAACATGGATTACTGCACACTGAAACCATATAATGTGTCAATTCATGTGTCTAAAACAACATGCCAAAATACTCACATAAATCACTTATCTAATAAACTGCACAAGGAGTTCCATGGCTGTGTGTACTTTGTGTATATCAAAAAAACAGATGCCTTTTATTGAATTCACACACCACCTCCGTAATCAGCAGCTCAGCTGGGAGTTAGATATCAGAAGCTGGCAATGCTCACACTGTTGCTTCGCCTCCTGTTGTTACATTCCCCTCAATCTATTGAAGTATTAAACTGTGTTGCAACAGAATTTATTAAGTTTGTGCAGTCTGTCATGATGTTCTTTTCTAAAATATAACCATTCTAATACTGTATCTCCAACCCAATGTAGTACAAATATGTGGTATATGTGACCTGTTAAATAACCTACAGCTGGGGAAGATAAACAGGTTAGAAATTATTATGCTAAGTGCACAGATGAGGTTTTGACACAAGATATCAGAACTGAAATGAAGAATCCTGTGTATATGGACTGTGGTTTTAATCATAGGTGCTAATGATCCCTATTCCCTATCTAAAAAAACAAAATACAGCATGAGTGGATAAAAGCTGCCTGTATGCACCAACCCTTATACACATATGCAGTGTTAAGGAAAATAAAATTATGAATAGTTGTGGATTGTTTTGAATTTGCAAAGCCCATCACTTGCCTAATGTCCATAATCAGGAAACAATCCCCCACTTGCAGAACTCCATTTTTTCTGAAAGTGTTTTCTATTATGTAAAGCATATACACTTACAGTTTGGTACTGTACACTAACATATTGAGATACACGTACATTTAAACTAGTCTATATTTAATAAATAAGTGATGGGTGATAATTACTGCATATGTTGTTCATAAATGGATACAAACAGAAAATATCATCTTGACACAATGTTACTTGCATACAACACTTCACTCTGCATTAATCTGCCCTTTGGCAATTTACAATTCAGAGACATACACTGATAACAGCCACAACATTAAAACCACCTGCCTAATATTATGTAGGTCCCCCTTGACCCGTCAAAACACCTCTAACCCGTCATGGACTCCACAAGACCTCTGAAGGTGTTCTGTGTTTTTCCAGCACATCCCCCAGATGCCCAATCGATTTGATTAAAATATGGGAATTTGGAGGCCAAGTCAACACCTCAAACTCTTTTTCATGTTCCTGAAACAATTGATGAACAATTTTTTCAGTGTTGCAGGGCTCATGATCCTGCTGAAAGGGAATATCATTGCCATGAAAGGGTATATTTGGTCTGCAACAATATTTAGGTAGGTGGTATGTGTCAAATTAACATCCACATAAATGCGAGGACCCAAGGTTTCCCAGTAGAACATTGCTCAGAGCATCATACTGCCTCTGCCCGCTTGCCTTCTTTTCACAGGGCATCCTGGTACCATCTCTGCACATAGCTCTTCTGGGAGATTGGACTAAATGGGCTAGCCTTTGTGCCAAACGCGCATCAATGAGTCTTGGGTGCCCCATTACCCTGTTGCAGATTCACCGGTTGTCCTTCCTTGGACCACTTTTGGTCGGTACTAACCACTGCATACTGGGAACACCCCGCAATATCTGTCATTTTCGAGATGCTCTTGACCAGTTGTCTTGCTGTCACAATTTGACACTTGTCAAGGTCGCACAGATCCTAACTCTTGCCCATTTTTCCTGCTTCAACTACAAGAATTGACTGTTCACTTGCTGCTTAATATATCCCACCCATTGAAAGGTGCCATTGTAACGAGATAATCAATGTTACTTCACTTGGCAGTTTTTTTAATGTTGTGGCTGATTGGTGTATGTTATTG
Source organism: Mixophyes fleayi (assembly GCF_038048845.1). NCBI lineage: Eukaryota > Metazoa > Chordata > Amphibia > Anura > Limnodynastidae > Mixophyes > Mixophyes fleayi. The sequence goes on from NC_134405.1 coordinate 164,313,886, forward strand.
TTAATGACAAATGTGGTTTTGTTTACCAGTGTAACTACAATAATGTAATGATGCACTAATTAAATTATCTAGTCACTTTAGTTACTTTAACCAAACTTACAAGGATTCATGGTTTTGTAGAAGCTTTCAAAACATTCTGAATACACATAAAAAAGATGAAAATCAACATTCTGAATAAGCACAAATAATACTAACAGAGGATGACACACACTATTTGAAGTATGTCTATTTTCTTACCCTCAAAAATTATACTAATATACAGATATTACAGTCATTATTACATTTTCTATACTATTTAAAGAAAAACAATTATGAGATTATTATTATTATTATTAAAAACCTTTTCTGCAGATCAAGTAAGGTAAAATGCTGGAACTAACTGTTATCAAGCGCCCACATGTTTCCCACAACGGGTCCATTCTGTCGCCACCGTAGTCTTGTGTCCCTAGTCAGAGCTGCATTGGGAAGAGGAATAGTAATTCTACTCCACCTGCATGAAAAAATGTGTATGTTAAAATAGAATAATATAATGACTGCATAAAACAAGCTTATGTGTCTATTATGTGGATCCAGACTTTGAAAATGGAATTGTGTTGTGAAGTGGAAAGAGGTGCTTGTTTTATTTATAACATACCTAAATATTTTGCACATCTACTTTGAGGTTTAAAAGTGACATTTTACAGTATAACTATAAACAGGGTTTGAGTATGATCATCTGATTGTGAGAGCATGGTATGGTGTGATTTGCTGTCAGAAGAAAACTATTCAGGTTAGCGTAATACCAAATATTAAAGTAATAGTCATACCTGATTCTAACAAGTGAGAAAAAATACTTACAATGTGAAATAGTAATAATTGCAATCTAACTGACGATGTCTTATTTGAGATCAGTTATATCTTATTTGTAGTTCAATAAGCATGGTGGCTTAGTGGTTAGCACTTCTGCCTCACAGCACTGGGTTCATGAGTTCAATTCCCGACCATGGCCTTATCTGTGTGAGTTTGTATGTTCTCCAAAAACATACTAGTAGGTTAATTGGCCTCTATCAAAATTGACCCTAGTCTCTCTGTGTTTGTGTGTGTGTGTGTGTGAGTTTGTATGGTCTCCAAAAAGTTAATTGGCTGCTATCAAAGTCTCTCTGTCTGTGTGTGAGTTAGAGAATTTAGACTGTAAGCTCCAATGGGGCAGGGACTGATTTGAGTTCTCTCTCTGTGGAATTAATGGCGCTATATAAATAGCTGAGGATGATGATTCAGCAGCTTGAAACTCACTTGCAATGGAAATAAGGCTTGATTTAATATCCAATAGAATGTAAATGCATTATTAACTAGAAAGAGTCTCATCCTGCATTTTTCAGTTACTAGACTTTAATTATCTACAAACATAATTGTAAAACAACTTATTTAGGATCAGCTGATGTGTGTTATGATATAAAACAATTCAGTAAATCTGGCTAGGATAATGATAATCAGGCAAATCAGCAAAAATGTGCCTCAATGTTGATTTGCTTATCTCTATCTATTACCAGGGACACGGTGAGGGGTGGGAGGCAGGTACAAAGTACCAGGGCCCAGGCCTGCCTGTGTAATGGGAGGGATACCAACCTGGTGTGGCCATGTCCCCTTTGGCGCCTATTGAAGGGGCCCCAAGAAGTTTCTGTACCGAGGCCTGAAACGCCTCTTGGCAGCCCTGCCAATTACTATGTTAAGGTTAAAGTTCCCAGATTCATCTTACCCACTGTAGTTGTCAGATGAGTAGATAGTGCTGTGTGGAAGATGGGGTCCAGCACAAAGCTCAGGAAGACATTCAGAATGCAGAAGGGACCAGGTCCGGCCATGATTGGTTGAGAATTCCAAGCTAACACTGACAACATACAATTAATATTAAAATAAACATTTCAAAATCATACATTACTAACTGAATAAAATAGATAGGAAACTCATACCGAAAGAGTATGACCACACAATAACATATTGAACATTTTGTGCTTGAACTAAAAAAACCATAAAAATAAGTCAGAGAAATTGAGTAGATCTAAAATATCAGACTGCGGAGAAAAGGTGAAATATTACTGAAATCTATGATTACACTTCAACACATATGCCCACAAAATAATTCTTCTCAAGTAACAGCTGTGTGGTCAAGGTCAAGTTTGCTTCATCTAAAATGTGTCTATAGGGCCAACCCAGCACACTTGAAGGTGCATGACTGGTCTCCGGAAAAATATGTAGAAGCACGATGTGCAAAAGTGTATATATCACATTAGAAACATCCTACCACTTCAGACCTTCCCCTTTCATTAAATTTATATTTTCCTTTTTGTCTCATAAAACACAGCTTGGTGGTTTATCCTCAGTTATGGATTTAATAATTTGTGAGAATAAGGGGAAATCAGGACTGTCTTTATTACACATGGCTAGAGATGAGTAATATAGGGGTAGCATGTTGGGTGAGTCTAGCTTAGCACAGAATAGGCTGTTGCACAGAGGTGCGAAGTTCCAGTGACAAAATCTTCGAGTTCTACTTTGATTTCTCCATCCTGGGGAAAGTCATTCCATGCTGTAAGTAGGAATTTGCATTCTGTAGCATTTATAGCCTATAACTAGAGCTAGGACAACTGTCATTCAGCTGTGTGGTGTGGTTGGGGTAGGACTGGAAAACTTGGGGTAAAATTAAGTTGTTGAAACATACAAAATTGTCTATGAAACTGTGTGAAATATTTGCCTAATGTGGAATAATATTTCACGAAACAGTTCAGACAATTTTGTTCTTCTCTACACTTTCTTGTGGATAAAGATTTTTTTCATGAAGTTAACCTAGAATTGGACTTTGCTACTAAAATGCAATTGGAAGGTTTTGTAGTGTGAAAATGGCTGTGCACCTTACTACAAAGGGGAGCCCTTAAAAATGTGCCTTCTCCACCCCTTTATCTCATTTTAATAACCTTACTGGGGAAAATGGAATCCTATTTTAAGCAATGATCATAGATTTTGCATGTGCAAATGGTGGTGTCTGAGGGAGTGTAAAATTCAGCTTAGACCTCATTACGTACCCACCCACATGTCATAATGAGACTTTGTTTTGCATTTACTCAACTATAAGGGTGGCCCCATGAATTTGTTGTACCGGGGCCCTGAATTCCTCTTGGCAGCCCTGGGCACATTCCCTAGCTGCAGAGCATTTTTCTCCCTGGTAACGGCCTTGAGTTTTATACATTTTCAGAGCTGTTGGATATCACCCATTGGCCTATACTTTAATTGAAAAATATTTTGTACTTCCTGATATACATAACATAGGAATACAACATGACCAGTTATGGTGCTCAGTCTAAATATTCAGATATTGGCAGCAGTTGCTGCTGGAGAGTGCAAGTTCTTATAAGGTATTACATACCAGTGATGAGGTTGGAGACTGCAACAAGACAAATAAAGTGAATTTATTTGATCACCGGAGGATCTGACTACTATTAACCAAAATCATAACACTTGGTGGAGTTTCTGCTCATGTTCTGAAACTATTCAGCATTGCAAAAGAATAACTGAGGATTGACAAGTTTGATTGAGGGAAAGCTCTTATGAGGACCAGTGCAAATTTAATCTGCAAGCATTAGCTTTATGGCGTTTCTAATATTTACATAACCATCTGGGACTTTGAGCTCCTACTTTAGAAGCCGAATAGACCGCTGCTCTGCATAGCACGACAATCAATGATGTTTGGAACAAAGGGGGGTATGGAGCTGCCTAGCACTTCAAAATAACTATAAAGGCATCAGGGTTGTGACCGACCCCGTCGCCATTATAGTATGGGCACGCTCCTGCCCCGATTGATAAAGTAGCAAAGTTGTGACTCAGGTATGCAAAAGATACCACAAATAAAAAAAAGAGGAAAAATGGTGTACACGAACAAAGCAGAAACATACAGCTAATAAAGGGAGCTATAAATGAATAAATTAGTCTGCACTGCTAATAAACTATTTTATTATAGATAGTTAACCCCACTAATTATATATGAAAATGGAAACCAAAACAGCTTTAAAGTGTGTAATTATTCCATTGCATGTCATTGATTATTTTTACTAACTGTTTGCTTTTACCATAGAATAGGTTGGACAAAAATCCACTAGGATAAGTGTGTTTATAGTATGCACTTTAATGTGTGTGGCTCCACACACTGCTAAAGATTACTGATAGGTTTTAATACACTGCAACAGCGTCCCTGTGTGCAATAAATCCAAGCAATTGAAAGGGATTACTGTCATCCAGCTATGCCTATTGTATAAATGAGAATGTGTCAGTATGCTAATGCATAACATATACTATTACAATTCCACATGCGGTGTGTATAGAAATGTCTTTAACCACCTTCTTTCAGAATTATGTGAAAGCAAGAAATGTATTAAACTTGCTTTTCCTTTAAATGTGTATGCAGCTCAGACAAGTAGCTACAAAAATGTATGTTTTTATAGGTTCAATTGTAAGTAATTGGTAATATCCCAGGCATAAATTTAAGCTTAATAAATGTTATGCCTTTGTTAATGGATTCATTTGCTAATTATTGTGCATAGCTTGGATATATGGAAACTCGTTTAGAATTAGGAACAACTAAAGCTAAAACATGCAAATTTGCACCTGGATAAAACATGTAATGCAATTTTTTTGCAAGCATGGAAAGTACTGCTTGCTTTGCATGTAACACACATATGCTGTCCAACTTTGTTTTTGCATTGCAATTTAGAGATGAGCTAGGACTCCAAACTCTATTTTGTGTACACATTTTAAATTTGGACAACATGCAGTGCAACATGCTTTTGCCAAGATGCAATACTGCAGCTTTTAGCTGGATTTACTCTTAACTCTAAATTGGGCCCATAGTATATATATTTTGTTCGAGATCAGTACAGGCTGATTGCTTTACTTAGCCAACTGCATGAAAAAAACTTTAAAAATACATGCTATATTAGTAAATACTTTTAAATAAAATGCATTTATTAAATGCATTCAATGCACAGCACAAAACACCTTGATATTGCACCCACTAGATTGTCTCCACAGTCCACATCAAGGTGTATAATGCCCCTTTGGATATGCCCCAACCTACAGGTGCACTTAGGTGTGCCAACCGTAAAAATCTGAAGAAATACACTGTGCAAAAGTGGAAACATCACATCAAAGGTGCACCCTTTAAACTAAACTTTGCCATTTTTCACTTAAAATATACCGCATTTATGACTTAAATTAGTTCATGGATTGAAGGGACATTATAACTATTTATTATATGTGGCACTTTTGTTTGAAGTTTACATTGGGCAAAGTGCACTTAGCAATTGTGTTTCTCCCCAAGTACCAATGAAAGGTGCAAGATGAATTCCATTCATAGTATGGGATGATCCCTGCTAGCTGGTACAAAATTCAAGTCCTTCTGCAGAATGAAATCATTTGTGTGCTACTTTGCCCAGAGATGAACTCCACAAAAAAAATATGCTCCACTCCTCATTTCAATAATCTCAATCTTGTTTTGCACTAATCTTAAAAGATCGATGTCCCAATGTACATACTCCGCAATTTTGCTTTGAAAACCTAAGAACTCTGACAGAAATCTAGGTACACTTGCACAAATCAAAGTGCATGGCACACCCAATGAGAATTTTGTGCTGTAAATAAGGTCAATTGTGTCTAGTTGTGTATGTCTGTGCCTCAGGCTATTAATAAAATGGCACATATGGCAAGCAAGATGACCACACTGGCAAACAATAAATCATTCTGTATGATGGGTATTTTAAAGGTGGTAACTAAGCATGATCAATGCAGTGCTTGTCTTGCACGTGACACCGTCCCACTTGAAGTTGTCAGTAATACCCCATTCATACTGCACCAAAAACCCGGGTTTTTGCAGGGGCACGCTGAAAAACCCGGGTCTTGGTGCAGTATGAATAGTCCAACCACAAAATCCTGGGTCTAAAATCCCGGGACTTAGACCCGGGATTTTGCGAGGGGTAATTCCCGTGTTGGACCCCGCTAGCCTGCGGTATGAATGGTGCAACCCGTGTAATTCCCGGGTCTCACCATTCATACGGTAAAAAAAATAAAATTGTTAAGTAAAAAAAAAGATTTTAATTAAAAAAAAAATACATAAGAAATGTTTACTTAACTTATTTTCAGCCAGCGGTGTCTCCGGTGCGTTGCAGGCTGTCAGGGGGACCTCTGGGTACTAAAATGACGTCATTTCTAATGGACTAGAAATGACGTCATTTTAGTACCCAGAGGTCCCCCTGACAGCCTGCAACGCACCGGAGACACCGCTGGCTGAAAATAAGTTAAGTAAACATTTCTTATGTATTTTTTTTTTATTAAAATCTTTTTTAACACTTTTTTTTTTTATAAAACCCGGGTCGGGCAGGTGCAGTATGAACCCGCCCGACCCGGGAATCTTGTTATCTTTACTGCCCTGTGCCCCGGCAATATCCCGGGTTAACTACCCGGGATATTGCCGGGGCGGCAGTATGAAAGTGGTATAAGCACATTTTCCAATTTAAGAGCTCTAAGTGTTCTATGCAATTACAGGGCAACCAAATGTGCACACAATACACAACACAATATTAGCTTAATGCATACCACTGAGATTACATTAAATCACCTCATCTTTCTTGCCTTGGTTCTGTAATATTACATTCAGGGTTGTGGTTATTTAGTGAGTAACAGGGCATGTGGGACATAGATATAAAGTGTTGGGACACAAACCCTTTATGGGTTTGTGGATGGACAAACACAAACGCACTGGAGCTCACACAAAGACATGCATTTTAGACTTGCACTGTACTTTCTAAATTGCCCAAATTGTTTTCGACTAAGACTATATTCTCAGAGTTGCATAAACAGTCACAAATGTATTTAGAACGTTAAAATATGTCACAGAATGCTGACGTTTATTTTTGTTTTTCCCTTAACTAAAAAATACTGTATCATTCATTCAGTCTACAGACAGACCGTGCCCTTTTACACCTTGTATCCATGACAGGAAAGCCTTATGCCCACCATGGGAGATCCTATGATGTTTAAAGGGCATCTGGCAAAAGAAGTCAGCAGGATTAATTAGTAGGACACCATCACTTTCATCCTTGCTATGAATAGCAGGAATGTCAGCTGATCTGTACCAATTGTGCATTGATAGTTCTGATGAGTACAGTTACAGTAAGATAAGATACTGCTTACTATGACAAAGGCAATACGTGCTTATGTTTATGGCTGTACCTGTTTCCAGGCTGATGTGATCCACATCCAAGATTGATAGAGAATTGTATCATGTGGGATTCAGTGGAGGGTAGAACAGGAAGAACATGGAAAAAGTCCACAGCCCAGACATTTAAGTGGTGTCCTCGGTGACTATTTTGCTTGAGACAAAATTTAGTGGCGGGAGTCTGCAGGTCTGGGCTTATGACAGTAGAAACCAGAGATGGAACCTTAAAACAACACAAAACAGTAACTTAGAAACAGTTTTTAAATACTCTAAATGTCATCAAAGCAATACCTCTACTGCAATGTACATATATTTACAAGAAATATTAAATTATCTACCACTGCTTTTTCCATCTGATATCAATTAGTCATTGATCTTTTTGAAATGTACATGAAAATTGTTTGAAAAAAATAGGCTGTAATTGTTTGGTGCTCTTGTCTCGTGCATCACATAATAAAAGGTTTAACATATAGCTGGGGTCATGAGTTCAATTCCCAACCATGGCCTTATCTGTGTGGAGTCTGTATGTTCTCCCATGTTTGCGTGTGTTTCCTCCAGTTGCTCTGGTTTCCTCCCACAATCTAAAAACATACTAGTAGGTTAATTGGCTGCTATCAAAATAGACCCTAGTCTCCTTCTCTCTGTCTGTGTGTATGTTAGGGAATTTAGACTGTAAGCTCCAATGGGACAGGGAATGATGTGACTGAGTTCTCTGTACAGCGCTGCGGAATCAGTGGCGCTATATAAATAAATGGTGATGATGATATATAGCTTAGTAAAAGACTGGTCAGTGTGCTATCTATGGAAATGCTTAGATTTGTGACATTTAATTTATTTTATCCTTTGGACAATAATATTCAGGGCAGCATGTTCTAAAAGCCACAACACAATTCTGTTCTTGCAGAAACCCTGAATCCTGACTTAAAACAATAACAATGTTGACAATCTATGCAAGGTAAAAAAAACGGAATTTGCTGGCGCTATATAAATAAATGTTGATCATGATTATGAATATTGTTTCAGAAATATCTTTTCTTGCACAATTACCTTGTACGATGAATAGGAAAGTGTATCCATAACAATGTGCTCTTTTTTCCCATCAACCTGTGCATAGAGGATGATGTCATTCTCATGGGATTCCCCTGGACTGCACAGTCCACCTAAACATAGCAACATGCCATAAATTAATTCCATTTTCGAAGCAAAACAGTTTAAAAATCATATCTAAAATTTTCATTAATACAAGCCAAGTGAGGCACAGATTGAAATTTCCATACACATAATTTATATTTTAAAATAGCAGCTGTTTCCATGCCCAGCATGTCTGCTGCTAGACAGACACTTTTGTGGTAAGCAGTGATATCACATTGTTGTATATTGGGATTTTTACAGTATAGGGTTTTGTGACTATTTAAAATGCCATTTTAATTGTTAGTAATTTGTCACTAGTGCTACTAATTTACTAAAATAGGGTTTACACTTTAAATATGATTGTCAAAGTAAATTTAACAAGGCACACGTATGATTTTCAGTAGCTGTGTGCTTGGCTCCAGGTCAGAAGGGGAAATTTTTACTTGAGGCAATAATCTCACGTGCTCCAAATTGAGAGTCAGGAATCCATATAACATAGTCGCAATGATAATTATTTAAGTTGTGCCGCTTCAGGCGTAAGGAGATGTAAGTTATTGATATGCAAAAAACTATGGGGGGGACTCTTAAGGGGAAAGGGTTTGGAGAGAGGGAGAGGGGATTCGGTTTGCCACTGCCAGCTCTCAACTCTGCTCAAGATAACAACCAAATCGTCCCTTGCATGAAACCATGTTTCCTGTAGTGGTCAGAGGCAAACCGGGGGGGGGAGGGGGGGGGGGGTTACTAGTGCCTGGAAAACCCCCTCCAAGCCTGGGGCACTGTGTTTGCTGGACCCTGCTCCCCACTTCACACGGCTCTGCTCGAAAAGAGAGAGCTGCGTGCACCTAACAGTAGTGCACGCAGCATTGCCCATGTATATTATGGGGATAGGAAGAGTTGGAGAGCAACCAAGCACTCTCTAAAATTATAACCACGCCCCCATGCATGCTGGTCACACCCACTGGCGGCATGGTGTGGAAACCCCCCTCTGCAAATCCTGTGTTTGCCCCTGGTGGTGCCTGTATTATAGCTACCAACATTTCTGATATTACCCATCACATACAAACCATTTGAAATGTGACATTGTTCTTAGACAGTATGACTTTACTGCTCTGCATTCACTGAGCAAAATGGTGACATGTAATGTGACTTTTTCTTCTCCACTTTTAGATTAAAGACACAGATAATTTCACACAGGGATTTTACAGATCAAATTAAAAGCAAAAGCTTCTGGCAATAACAAACTACAGAACAATGTCTCACTAAATTTTGCAGTTCTATGAAGAAAATAACACTATTTGAAACTAAAGGTGAGACCTGTATCAAATGCAAAGAATGACTCCGAACTGAACTACACATTGATTCTGTGTCTGAGATAACATTTCCATTAACAGATTCACAAGGTCAGGAAACTCTTTTCCTGTTGTTCTTCCAGGTGTTTAACAAGTGGAATACAGTAGACCTGGAGTTCACGCAAACTTCTTTTCCTGTGGTCTGCTCTAGCCAAACAAGGTCCTGGAACTAATCACACTAGTATCCAGCGCCTCTCCCCAGCATGCTTTCTAGATAGAGTGCCAGTGTTCACTAGGTAAACATGTTTTCACAGTCAAGGCATCAGAAAAAAAAGAAATCTTAATTATCACTTTACATTTTATCAGCAGTTCATGTTAATATAATGCAATCCTGGTAATTATTTCAGCATATCTTTGTTTCATCTGATAAAACTACAACTTAAGTAAAGAAATGTTCAACGTACTATTAACAGAAATGAAGAACAAGTAAACCCATTACTGGGCATTATTCATGAATATAATCATTGATTTTCTGCTATTAATGCTTTCCTGCCATTTACAATTTTTCTTTGGTCCTATCAACATTACCAGTGCCGGATGAAGGGCTACAAGGGCCTGGAGATGAATATTCTGAAGGGTCCAAGGCAAGCAGTGCTATGCTACCTAAGGGTGTGTGATAAGTGCTTTTGGCATGTTCTTTGGCTGGCATGTCTAGAGCCTAAACATTATACACACACTCTAACCATCTCCCTTTTCCTTATATGATCTAGCGTAACACTAACTGGTTTGTGCAACATGTAAGAGAAGCAGATTCATATTTAGATATTTTAGTACCCTGGTCGAGAAAGAACACTGATGTTCCCCCATCTAGGTTTAGAGTGCAAGACCCCTTTCATTTTCCTCATTATGAATGGATGAAATGAAGCAATTAGTCTCCAACCAGCAACCCTCCTGGCTTTACTCCCTGGTTGGGGCCATATCACATAGCTAGTCATGGCTCTGAATGTAGCTATAAAAAAATTAAATCTGCATCGATATCAGCACTTCCTCATCTGCCTGCAGCGATTCATTAAAATCAAATCTACATTGCCACCATTTATATGTTTTAAATAATGGCAATGCAAATATAATTTTGAAAATGGCATTGCTAATATATACTATTTTAGCCATTTGTACCAGCACTGCCCAGGTTGTCCCACCATTTATAAAATCAAATCTGCAAAGCCAGCATATCTGCCTTATAGCAACACTACCCAGCCTGCTCAGAACCATTTATAAAATCAAATTCATATATGAAATGAAAGTGGCATTGTAAATTGATTTCTATAACTGTCTGGGAGCAATCTGAGGGGCCGTGATATGATGTATCTTTTTTTTGGGGGTGCAGTTTATCAATTAGTCCTGACTCCTCCCCCCTCTACAGTCCTGACTCCTGTAGGACCTGTGCCCTACAACACTATGGGCCTGATTTAAGGAAAGTAAGGCAAAAAAGAGAGAAACTTTTCTTCTGGAGAAACCATGTTGCAATGTAAGGAGTGCAAATTAGTTTATAATTTTGCACATAAGTTAAATACTGATTGATTTTTCAAGTAGCACACAAATAATTTATAGCTTTATTTCTACACTGAAATTCAAAGCTGATCTAGGACATATCCTTGCCCAACTATAAATCTGTCATCACATTTTAAATTTACATCGCCCTCCAATGCAACATCGTTTTGTCAAGGTGCAAAGTTACTCCTTTGTTTGCTTTACTTTCCAAATGAATCAGGGTCTATCTGAAACACAAATTAATATGTTTTCGGATAGAAGTCGTCAGGTTTTTTCCTTGCTTCATATTAAGTAAAACACTACATAGCTATAAAATCACAACAATAAGAGCAACAAATAGATGTGTCTGCCCCATCATCACAATGTTCCCCCTTTATCACACAGCTGCTCCCTTCATCACACTCTGCACCTTCATCACACAGTTCCCCCTATATCATACAGCTCCCCCTTCATCACATTGCTCTACCTTCATCACACTGGGCCCCCTCCATCACACTAGGCCCCCATCAGCATCATCATCATCAACTATTTATATAGCGCGACTAATTACGCAGCGCTGTACAGAGACCTCATTCACATCCGTCCCTGCCCCAATGGAGCTTACAGTCTAAATTCCTTAACACACACAGACAGACACACATACTAGGGTCAATTTGATAGCAGTCAATTAACCTACCAGTATGTTTTTGGAGTGTGGGAGGAAACCGGACCACCCGGAGGAAACCCACGCAAGCACGGAGAGCACCTGGAGGAAACCCACGCAAGCCCATACAAACTCCTCACAGATAAGGCCATGGTGGGGAATCAAACTAATGACCCCAGTGCTGAGAGGCAGAAGTGCTAACCACTGAGCCACCATGCTGCCCCTTATTGCATTGTGCCCCCCTTTTCATACTGTGCCCTCCTGTCACACTGCTGCCCATTTCACATTGTGTCCCCTTTTTACACTGTGCCCTCCTATCACACTGCTGCCCCTTTTCACAATGTGCCCCCTTTTCACACTGTGTCTTCCTATCATACTGTTGTCAAATTAACTTTAATAAGGCACACATATGATATACATCAGTTCTGTGGCTCTGTACTGTGCAAGGTCAGAAGGGCAGAAATATACTTGAGGTAATCATCTAACGTGCTCCCTTTCCTGCAGTAGTCCAAATGGAAATGTCAATTAAGTGACACGAATTGAGGGTCGAGAATCCATATAATATAGCGTAATAAAAATTATTTAAGTTCTACCAGCTGAAGTGATCATCAGCACTATTTCACCAGCTGTCCAGTATGTTCAAGAGATACGCCTCCTAAAAGGTGTATGTGTGGATGCGCCAACATCTAATTGTGTAGTAGTAATTCTGTGAACACGCTGTTACGGTATTTAGCCTATGCTCCTCTGTTCTGCCTTTCCAGCCGTAAGGAGATGTAATTCATCTATATGCAAAAAACTATGGGTGGGCGTGGGGGGGTTCTTAAAGGAAAGAGTTTCGAGATAGGGAGAGGGGATTCAGTTTGCAGTTACCAGCTCTCAACTGTTGTTCAAGATAACAAGCAAATTCTCCCTTGAAAGAAAGGTGGTCAGAAATCATGTTTCATTTACTGACGTCTGCATAATAAATACCAACATTTCTGATATTCTCCATCACACAGGGCACACTGAGAAAAGGAGGCACTATCACACTACAGGAGCCCTCTATGGAACTGGCCTGGGGGAGCAGATGCTACCCTGCACCCCAGCCCAGTTGGCCCGATTACCAGTATTGCTCAGTCTGCCCATTGGTATTAATGATCTCCAAAGAAAATATGTTTTTAATTCCTTTGGTCAAAAGGGGAAAAACATTCTTACAAATTCAAAACTGGATACAAGTGAGGAGGAGTTTTGTCATGGTTGTCTCGGCAGAACTAAGGATCCCCAGACTCTGCTGAATATGACTGAGCTCTCTCACGGGCACGGAGTCTAACAGGTATGTGGTTTTCACCAGGAACCCCCGAAAGGGAGTATGGACTTAGCGGCACCTATTCCGTAGGTCGCGGCCCCGCGAGAGAGTATACAGCAGAGAGGTGAGGAGGAGCCAGAAGGAGGTAGGAGACTCACTGGAACAGCAGTGGTTCAATGCTGGAGGAAAGCAGGCTGATACCACAAAGGTAACTCGGGATGGCTGCAGGGGAGTCACAGAACAACAGTAGCACTGAGAGGCAGTGGAGTGAGAGAACCGAAGCTGACACGATAAAGGTAACTCAGGTAGTGGTAGAGGAGTAACTGGAACAGCAGTGGTTCAATGCTGGAGGAGAGCAGGATGATACCACACCATGCAGGCTACACAGGAAGACAGGAGCCAGATCCTAGAGCTACAGGAAGTGAGTGTCACAGGTCTCAGATCCCTTGCCTCTACTATAGAGGATGGTGGAGGCAGAACACAATAATATTCTTAGGATAAGTTCAAGGCTTACAAGCTACATCTCTTCTCCTGATCTCTCTCCCTCCCTTATCTCTCGCGTATCTGACTGCCTCTCTGCAATCTCCTCCTGGATGTCCTCCCGCTTTCTCAGAATTAACATCTCCAAAACTGAATTCATTGTCTTTCCTCCCCCCAAACTCCCCTCCCACCACAACCTCTCTATCGTTGTTAACAACACCACCATCTCCTCTGTTACCCAGCTCCATTGCCTGGGTGTCACCCTTGACTCCTCTCTCTCTTTTGCCCCCCATGTCCAATCCCTTGCCCAAGCCTGTAGACTCCAACTTCGCAACATAGCCCGCATCCGACCCTTCCTCTCACAAGACGCCACCAAAACCATCATCCTTGCACTCATCATCTCCCGCCTAGACTACTGCAACCTTCTCCTCACTAGCCTCCCCCTCTCTCATCTAGCCCCCTTCCGCTCTGTACTCAATGCGGCTGCTCGACTCATCTTTCTCTCACGCCGCACCTCCTCTGCTTCCCCTCTCTGCCTTGCCCTACACTGGCTCCCCATCCCCTACAGACTCCTCTTCAAACTCCTTACCACCACTTACAAAGCTCTCTCCCAGTCTACTGCCCCCTACATCTCCGACCTCTTCACCATTCACACTCCTGCCCGATCCCTGCGCTCTGCCACTGACCGTCGCCACGTCCACTCTCATTACCACTTCCCACTCCAGAATCCAAGACTTCTCCCGAGCTGCCCCCCTACACTGGAATGACCTCCCTCGATCCATCCGTCTCACTCCCAAGCTGTGCTCCTTCAAACGAGCACTTAAAGCTCACCTGTTCCTTAAAGCCTACCAATCATCCACCTAACCCCTCACCTACTCTGCTCGCTCTTCCCTCTCTCCCCTGGTATCACCGCTCCCTCTTGTGTCTGTTTCGTCCACCCTCCCTTAGGATGTAAGCTCGTTTGAGCAGGGCACTTCTTCCCTCGTGTCTCCACACCTGTTCTTCTGCTCCGTCCTTACTCCATTTGTCCGTCCCGGAGTTTCTGAAGCACTGGTACTTTGTGTTTACTGTTCTGTACTGTTTAACCCTGTATGGTTTACTGTTTGTACTATGTACGGCGCTGCGGACACCTTGTGGTGCCTAACAAATAAATGATAATAATAATAATAATAATATATATATTGGCAAAGATGAATACACGGCAATTCGTTGTAATGCAGACATTAATCACATATGCTACTTCATAGTCGGTAACCCTTGGCAACAGCATGAGATGAGATGTTAAACAGTTCAACGCAGTGATGATAAACAAGAACACTAGGATCCAATAGAGAACCACACAGCAGATGAATGTGAATCACTGGTAAAGCTTACAGTCCAAACAGAGTAGTATATAGAACTTAGCTTATCCGAGAGCAGAGATGACTCAACATAGCAGGTGGTACTGGAAACACTGTGATTCTTATTAAGTAGAACAGCAAGCGTTACACATCACCCAAGGACTTGGATGAACACTGACACGTGCAGTAGAATGTTGCCTAGAAGTAGCAGAGACGTGAGTTGTATCTGAACCATGCGTGGAACTACAGGTAGCAGGATTCGTTGTAACTGCAATGGTAAGTTCGCTGTAGTATGAAGCAAATGAACAGATACACGTAACTTGAACCCAAGTACTAGCCACCGGCACAACAAGTAGTTCACAATAACAGTCCAGTAAACAGGTAACAACAGAGTAAGGATAACCCGTGTCAGACGTGGAACTACAGGTTACAAGTAACTTGATAGTAGCTCTTACAGCGAGATGCAGCGATCTTAGCCAGCCAGACGTAAAGGTGAACCAATAGATAAGGCACAGGTTTAGCAACAACTCACGATACTCGTTCAGCGTGCAGATGAATAGCGGAGAGGAGTTCCAGCTTGCAGGTGAACAGCAGCGAGGAGATTGCAGCTTGCAGGTAAACAGCAGTGAGGAGATTGCAGCTTGCAGGTGAACAGCAGTGAGGAGTTTGCAGCTTGCAGGTGAACAGCAGTGAGGAGATTGCAGCTTGCAGGTGAACAGCAGTGAGGAGTTCAGTCCAACGAACAGGTAACGGGCACACGGAAGGAGAGGTATACAGCCAGATCCAAATGCAACCAGAGTAACACGAAGAACAGGCAATGAACCCATAACCTTGGGAAGTTAATATAGTGCTCCAGGACCAATAAGGTTCAGGAGGAGGTCCAGATCACAGTAGCCAGGGACACCTGTGAAAGTAATGTCTCTGAGGCAGAAGCAAGCAGAATCATGGTTCTTAAAGTGAAAGTCACAGCGCCGGCACCTAACTATGGGACCATCGTGTGACAGTGAGTTTGAAGAACAGGCAATAAGGTGAACACGGGAGGTTTAAATAGTGCTCCAATGAGGGAAGAGAGGAGGTTTTCAAAAGAGGACTGCGATTCTGCACATGCGCAGACCAGACTGCAAGATGGTGCCTGCTAAGAGACTGATGCCAGGATATGCCGACATTACCGCCTGTGAGGAGAAGGTAAAGGCACAGGTACCCGCATGTGGGACGGGAGCATGACAAGTCTACTCAGTAACAGGTACTAACAGGTACAAATAGTAATAACTGACAAGATAATTGACCCCTCCCACCAGAGTCTGTGATGTCCATGATGTGAAAGTATTAAAGAAAACAACAAGTAGATAGGATAGTGGGAGAAAAGGAATATATACAAGAAGGGAAGTAGTGAAGTATTAGTGGTGTTTAAGTCACAAAGGCCTGAAACTGTGGGTTAGAACTTCATACCCTGCCAGATCGTGTGATGATGGTAGTGTTTGTTGAAGGAAGGTGTTCTAATACATACTCTTTTAGGGTCTGAGAACACTCCTGAATCTGAAGATATGACTTGGGGTTATTTGCCTATGGATTCCAGTGGAACAGCATTGGTTGAACAGTTGAATGGTTTCAACAAACTGACCAATGTTATATGTGATAAGTTGTTGTGGCATGCCAAGAACAGCAAAGTGCCTTGAGTTTGGAAAGGACTAGTGCACTGGTGAGGTTATGCAAGTAATCAATCTCAAACAACCCAGCACCAAGTGTTTGGAATAATAAACCTCTGTCTTTTCAGAAGGATCTCATCAGAAAGGGTAAGCTCATCCCTCATAGTGAAGAAGGGTCGTACATCTTACTGGAATTTTCTTGATAACGATGGCAATCCTTGTTATATAGTCTGTGATAAACGTTAACAGAGGTCATCTGCCAGGGTTTCTTTCCTAAGTTCTGAAATCCTGTTGGAGGAAAGGACCTGCACAACCATAACATCAGATTCATCTTCATGAATAGTGTCCTCAAACAGAGGTAGGTGAGCGTGGAACAAAGCATCAGCTACAAATAGTTTTTTGCTGTGCTTGTAAATCAAATCCAAATTGTATTTTTGTAGTTTCATCATCATTCTCTATATTCGGGATGAAGAGTTATGAAGAGACTTCCGTAACTCTTGGTTATAAGGAAATGAGAATCAGTTTCAACTGTAACCGGGTGCCATAAATTAAATTGTGAAGGTTGTTGCAGGAAAACACCAAAGCGTAATTGTTGAGATTACTAAATAGGCAGGGCCATCTTAACAACATTATGGGCCCCCGGGCAAAGCAGTGCACCGGAGCCCCTAGATATAGATATAGATATAGATATATACAGATACAGATATAGATATAGATATATAGAGATAGAGATAGATAGATGTACTTGCTCAGTGACCCTTGTAGGTTTTTTTTGCGGGTTTTTTTCTTTTGCAGGATTATTTATTCTCATTAAGAGCTGTGCCTATGGGGCCCCCTTGCCCGTGGGGCCCCCGGGCAGCTGCCCATCGTGCCCAATGGAAAAGATGGCCCTGTAAATAGGCACACTATGGGTGAAGGGCAGGTATGGAATAAATTAATAAGGTTTTAGTTAAGTTCTAAGAGGTTAAGGATTGAATGTATGAAGTGATAGCCGCATATGTATCCTTACTTGCAAGATATATAAATGATACACTAAGAAGGCTACTTGTAATAATGGACCAACAATTGCAATAAAACAAAATCAAACAGCAATAAACCAAATATACAGTTTTAATATATCCACTAATGTAAAGATTATTGTTATGTATCAATATGTAACCTCCACACTCTTTCAATAACATTCATTATTATAATTGTCTAATATTTTATACATCCAGATAAACAGATGTTAACGAATATCTTGTCTTTCCATATCAATCACCTAGTAGTCAATACAGAAAACAAAAACTTCTGGGCCCGACTCATCAAGGTATGCATTCTGAGCGCAACCCGTGTTTAGCATGTATTTGGGCTTGGCGCACTCCCAAATTCATCAAGGCACGGATCTCAAGAAACCTGCTCTGTTGAAATTGGAGGTGGGTATGCTGTGCTCTACTAAACAGGACGTTGCAGGATACATCCAATAAATTTGCAAAAGAACTCATAGGTAAAAAAAAATATTGAATTAATGACACCTGTTAATGATATAGGCGTTATTGATAAAACAGTTAAATATATTATCCTGGTTCATGGTTCTGTTCCCTTTTCTTTCTCATACATGTAATAACGGAAAACAAACAAAAAAAACTTACAACGCTAAAAACCCAACTTGTAAATATAATAAATAATATATATATATTTTCAATCTACTTCACGGATCATCGGTTTAAAAGTGAATGATAATAAAGCAGTAAAATACCGCGTTAAGGCAACCTTACTTCCAATTCCACTAATCATATATAAAATAAAAAATCAATGTAAATACAAATTATGTATTTTATTATACAAACAAAACAACAACGTACATTAAAATAATATATCACCACTAAACATATCACAATATACAAGTAATCATTTTAAATAAATTTATACCCCTATCAGTGCACTGATTTTAAAATTAAAAAGTCCAGAACATATTTGTCTATAAAATCACTTAATGGGTATTACTCTACTTTATTAGAATACAAAAATGCACTAATCATGAATGTTGTATGGATTCCTATTTCATTATGAAAAAGGACAAAAAAAGCTTAGTAATATTCAGCCATCTTGCTTTGTTTGTAGATATCTAAATACAAACTCCAAATGCTTTTCCAAATTTCCCGCAGATATAAATGCAAGCTCCAAATCATTTTAAACAGGGTTTGCAATATAAATCCAGTAGTCTGATAGAGAATATAATATAATCTTGTGATGTGGTTAGATGCAGAAAAAATATTACGACAATATGGCCAAGAGTATGTTAGAGCTGAGAAAGTTTTCCACAGTGTATATATATATATATATATGACCCCTTGAGAAAGTCTTACATTGGAGGACGAAACGCGTTTGGAATTTGTGTGCTTGCTGTCTAGGACCCGTGTCGTCAGTTTGGGCTTACTGGCCAGGATTGCCCCACCTGATGCTACCAACACACGAGGAAAAGGACAGATAAGCTGTTTTTTATTGGATTAATGTACGAGCATTTTATATTTGGAGCTGCAGTGTGAGGCTTGTGCCTCTTTTTTTTAATAAATATTCCTTTGTATGTAGTCCTGCCTGGCGGTATCACACTATTGTGCTTATTTGTGAGTTCTAGCTACCCTGGAGTTACACTGTTGGGAAGATCTACAATTGAATCATTGGTTTCAGATGTCCATCTTAGACGGTACCTAGAGAAGATCATCATATGTATTCATTGAAGCTGATATTATCTGGATCTCTGGTACGGGAATTATACACATGTGGAAAATTCACTAAGAGTCACATTTAATACACTATGTTTGGCGCCCTTTCTTGTGTTTTGGTCTAATAGGTTGACATCTGCAGATAGGTGTCGTATGTTGGGAGCTGCCATCCTATTCGAAATTAAGTATACACTTCCATCACTTTGGTGTGTTCGCACTGTTAAGCGCCTGTCAACTTAAAATTTGTTTGGGAATATATATATATATATATATATATATATATATATATATATATATAATATATATATAAGCCTAGCGGCGTGTGTTAGTGTGTGTGTGTGTGTGTGGAAAAAACTATTTTCTCAGAAAAGGCTCATCCAATTGACATGAAATTTGGTATACTGACATTATTTGTCAAAAAAATAATAATAGTGAAGTCAGTTAACTTCCATCATCCCCCCTTCCCCCCGTGGAAGGGGTAGTAAAGGCTAAATTTACGAGTTGAGGGCTCAAACTCTTGACCGTGTGGGTATTTATTTACCAGAGCCTGTGTTTGGTCATGGACAATTGTATGTCGCATTTTCACGAGTACGGAGAAGCAGTGATGTGAAAGTGCAGGTTATGAATACTGCCCTTCAAGGAAGACTGATTGAGCACAGTAAGACAATGGAGATTAAGGATGTGGCGATGAAGATGAAGGATGAGGCGATGGAAAAGAATGATGAGGTGGTGACATGTGGACAAAACCACGTTAAAAAAGGGCGCTTACGTCGGGAAGTAACGCTCTTCCCCTGAGGAGGCCTGGCCTAGCCCCAAATGCATGACAAGAACATTTTTAACACCTTAAGTAGCTTGATTTGACTAGAATGCATGAGTATCATGCATGGGTTAACTTGTATATATATATATATATATATATATATATATAATGTGGGAAAGAAGAACGCCCAGTTTGGTCATGCGATCAAGCTCTGCAATGACTTTGTCTTTCATGGCTAGTAGGATGCATCTTAGTGCACAGGTTATAGGGGTTAAGGACTCATCTAGTCACATATGGTAAGTCTCTGGTAAATTACCAATGGTGCTACTATCAATCAGGTTACTGAATTCTGGGTTTTCTTGTTGGAATTCTGGTCCAAGTTGTATTAAAGCAATGTAGTGTAATGTAATGGAGCATACATGAACTCAAACATGGCCATGAAAGGGACTTGATTATCTGTCCTCTGTATGTCACAAGGTTAACTGAAGTTTTATGGTCAATACAGGTTTGAGGACTCATTTCAGATAGCAGTTTTTCTGAAATAACACTGCATTTAGCACCGGTGTAATGGTGATGGTGCCCAATGCAATTAGTACACTGTTAGTATAAGGGTGGTGTGTACTACTAGGCAATGCACACTTCTGACTCCTTAACTGTCTTGCATTACACTCTGATTGATCGTTTAGCATACATATGTTGATTGCAGTCTCAAGTGTTAACTCCTTCTTACACAGTAACTGTGTGCAAACTGTGTCATTATAAATATCATAGTCAATTCTACCCATAATCAATTTGTTGGTAATGGTGCCAAAGATTTCTGTGCTCGCAGGTTAACTGTGGAAGCATGAGACTGTATTGTTTCAGCACGTCTTTGGTTGGTGGTGTTGAAAGCAGGCCGGTTCATTATGACATTTTTTAATTGTAACAATGTATAAGTTTTACACTTGTCAGACAATGCAGCAATGCAGTATATTCTCCAGTCCCTTTTAAATTGCATACAGCTGTCAGCGGTGTTTTCATAAAAATAAAAATCAATGGATCCATGTGGAGAAAATCCTGAGCCTTGTCATGCTACTTCTGACACCATGAATGTTGGTGCTAATAAAAACTGGATACAAGTGTGGAGGAACGCTGTATACACGTTTACAGAGTAACAGATACAAAGAGTAATAGCTGACAAGATACTTGACACCTCCCATCAGAGTCTGTGATGTCAGTTGCGTTGAGCTTACAGCAGGACATACGTGCACACCATCAGAATCCTGCAATGACAAGATCTGGTACTTCTCACCTCTACCAAAGTATGAATGATTCTTTAGGCCTGACAGATGTCATAGTCATGTATACCAAAGCATGCGCACACGTCATGCGCTGGCCTAATAAATTTAAAACTCAGGAGCATTGTTTTAATAAATTTGAATAAACAATAAAACACAGGAGCAGTGTGCCTGAAACAGTGCGACAGCAAGGACAGGTTTGCTACGGCAGGTTTTGTTTTGCCTTTCTCTGTACTAATACAATTAGAATTAATGAAATGTTGTACTAACTATGTGCTGGGCTATGTATTACACACTGGATACTAAATATTCTTTGTTACCATACCGCACATGCTAATTATTTAACTTTACAATGTAGTTTACACTGTGTTATAACTTATGACTTCATAGGTATATGTATTTCTTATGTAACAAACATTAAATGCTTTTTTGCCCTTTTGTGGACCATTCAAGTAGGCCCTCCAGCATGTAAGGAAAAGAAATGTGGCCATCTATAATGTAGAAGTTGAACAACGCAGAATTATAACATTTGCTATCTGGAATTGATAAGAAGCACACATAGGTCATGTCCTGACATGATATTTACATTAGTGTTGTCCTAGTTAGGTGGAGCACACCATTTTTTGTCACTGTATGAAGAACTGAGACTAGCAACTAAATAAAACACAAACACCTTACTCCTTAGCATTGATACATAGGTCCCAATTAATGGAACCTCTATACTGAGTAACAAAAATGTGCTTATCATATATTTGGTATTTGGTATTGCATATACAGCAACCCCAAATGAGAACAATAAAAATGGATAATACGGCATCTGGCATACACCAAACCTTCCAATTATACCATGACATGATTTATTAACATAAAAAACTGAAAGTGAGAAGGCAAAACCAATAATAGCAAGGGCAGTAAGAGTATGTCCATAACACAATCCCTTCATACTGTTCTGTGCATGATATTTTTTTAAAGTGTCCTGACCTCAGTGCAACCTGCATTCTTTAAACACCACACGGGTTGTCAGTATCATTCAATACCACAGAAAGACTCACTTTCTGTATTACACAGGAAATGTTGCCCAACCCCCCCCCCCCCCTCCCGGTTTAATAGCCTTCTTTGTAAATTAGTGCAAATCAAGTAAGTACGGGCAAAAAAATATGACAAATCTACCAATTAGCATACCTCTCGATTGTCCTGATTTTGGGGGGACAGACCTGATTTTAGGGTTCTGGGGACATGTTTTTTTCATGGGTGGGAAGATTAGGAGGTATCTTCAGAGCAACGGTGAATAGGTGCAGTGCACCATGTGCTGCAGTGTTTGGAGGGGAAAGAAGGTATCTAATGGGCAGTCATGTGCTTAATCTTGCTAGTCAGCCCTCTGGAGGCATGGCCACACTCCATCGTGATGCAGCCACACCCCCTGTCTTGCTGCCAGGGATTGAAATGTTATAAGGTATGAATTAGCAACATTCCTTTTAGCCATAGATGAATACAAGATTTGCTATAAAAAAAGATATCCATTTTTTTGTTTGCGGACAAGCTCACACTCATCGAAAGATTTCAGGCCCAATTCATTATAAGACACACAACTAAAAACACATCAAATCTATAAAATAAGTAAAAGTGCAATGCATTATGTGAAAAACAAAGTTGGGAGCCAGTGGAGTGATTTATAAAAACAAAACAAAACACAGATTAATAGAGCAGATACAAATGATAGCAAATTTGAAGGGTAAAAAGGAACAGAGTGATTTGGGTCTGAGCGAGGTTTATCCATTTCCAAAGAAAGAAAATGTAATAATATTTTACTTCTATTATTATGAAATGTCAAATACAGTATCAGTGTTAACCTGCCACTCCACTGTAACTCTGTTAACAAGTAGAGTATTAACTCCATGCACCATTACATACATAGCCCTGCTCACTTCTTTAATACTGTGTCCTCATGAGATCTGGTGCATGCCCAAAGGCTGAGACAGTCATTTAAGATACTGTGGCATTACTGACTACATCAATGTGTATAAATACACCAATACTGACAGTGCATTTATGTTTGTCAGACAAAGCAAGTGTGTATACTTACAACCCACAATAGCGTAGGGATAGCGTATAGAAAAGTGTAGAGATAAAATAGAGATGTAGGTCATTACCGTATTTGTACACAAGCTTCACAGACACACATACAGAGAGAAAAGTGTCTTGACAGTTATTTATAAAAGTCACATTCCCATATAATATACAATTAAATACAAATACAAATAAAATTAAATTGAATCAAATTAAATGAAACTGAATACAATATCTGTTGTTTCCCCTTTAAAAAAATCAATGACAATCTACTTTTTGACAGTAGTCAAAATACTAAGGTCAACCAAGTAACATAAATAGATGACCGTGACATATCTGTGATGCTAATATAATTAAGTATCAGCTGAAAGGGTCAATACACAATTAGCCCAGAAGTGGCTATATAGTACTGCTAATAGACTGAGCATTATTAGATAGATAGATATGTGAGAAATTATACCCTCAAGACATTATAACAATTATATGGTCTTCGTCAAGTCCTAAAATGTGAAATTCAAACTCATGTTTCTATTGACATAAGACGGATTTTACTCTGTCACTATTTAATCAACAAAGTATGCGGCAACATGAGGAAGCCATGAAGAAAAATGTGTACATCCATGATTTAGCAGCTTACAGAATCACCTTTAGCAGCAATAACTTGACGTCACTGGGAATGATTTATCAAGGAACATATCTGCAAATGTTGAGCATATCATCTGCAAAATCACTCTGTGCATGCCCAGAACCAGGAGATACAACCATGAACGCAGTCCTGTCCGTTGCGTATTCCCACGCAAAGTACAGTTACTGCAACCTATGATTTTGGGGAGAGAACTCGACCGGGAAGGGGCGTTTTGCCATAGTCAATGTATAGTAGGAGTGTGCCAAACTCAAGCACATTCAGCCACGTCCGAATCAAGCTCTGAGCGTCTCAAAGGTCACAAGCAACTGTAAAAATGTATTTTATGTTCAGAAGACATTAACAACATTCTAATAAATGTATTTCATGGAAAAAAAACAAAACAAAAAAAACCACTTTCTTTTTTAAACTGTTTTATCATTAATGCCTTTTTGCTAACAGGTGACATTAATTCAATATATTTTTTGGAGAATTTACAATCCACATAGTTATTGGATGTATTATTGGATGTATCCTGCAGCGTCTTGAGTCCAGCAGACCTGTCCCTGATTTCAAAAGTTTGCGTATCTAGAGATTGCTTGATGAATTTGGGAGTATACAAAGCCTAAATACGCACGTATAATACAGAACGCGGGTTGCACTATGAATCAGACACACTGTCTTCTGCATGAGTATATAGCAATATTAATTTATATTAGTGACACAGCAATGCTTTGAGATTTGGTCCTGTGTATACCCTACTTTCTTATGAACAGGTTTTATTCTCATAAAACATGCACTTAAACATATTAACTTATGATACCCACTTTATAACACCCCCTCAATAACATGCCATTTTCAACCTGTGATCTATCTGGAATTATCAATAGCACCATGATACCAAGTGTCCACACAATTATGAAAAATGCTTGCTTTCTGTTACTAGAAAGGAATGTAATAACACTAATTATCATAGTTTTTAGCATATGGCTGCATTTGACCAATGCATTTTTCTATCACATGTAGTCTACAAGTAGGCTTTGGCTCACTGGTGTGAAATCTCTCATTTTGAAAACTATAAAGGAATATAAAAAATGAGAGAAGCCTATATAATCCTAGCTATGACGATCACCTCATGCCAGCAATTTATTTTAAAAACTTGAAACACTAATGTAATAGCACATATAAGCTAAACCTTTTCTTAACTTACCCATGCTGAAATAAAACCGTAGGTTCCCATATCCTGTGGTATCCATATAAGGAGTACATAATTTTCTCTCTCCATCTTTCAGAAATACAAGAGAAGAGCCGGATTCTATTGTTCCACATTCAGTACCAATGACAGCTCCGAGAATTTCCCACCTGGTAAAAGAAAGACTTCACCATGGGGCATACATTTGCAGTATATTTATAGCATTCATATTTGCATATGAATGAGTACTCAAAATAACAAATACGTTGCAATTGATGTTATTACCTATTTATTTCCAGTGGAATAAATTGATACAAATTACAGTTCTTTCTTACATTAAAGTGAAACAAATGACATTGATATAGTCAAATCTCATGTGAGATCAGGGATATATATATATCAATTGCACAATACAACACACCCCATCTCTGTACATTCAACATTTTGTTTAAAGAACTATACACAGAGACATAAAATTTGATGGCAGATAAGAACCATCTGGCCCATCTAGTCTGCCCATTTTTTTTTTATCCCTGATAACACTAGTTCCCATTTAATCCTTGGCTAATTTTAAGATTTATTGGCTATTTTTCAGATTTAGAACAGCCTTATGTCTATTCCACACTTTTAAAATTCCTCTACTGTATTAGCCTCTATCCCACTGTTTGGAGGCTATTGTACCTACTCAATACTATTTCAGTGAATTGTTTTTCTTCAGATTTTGCCACTAAAGATATTGCAGAGCACTAGTCTAACTACAGATCCATGGGGTACTCCACTGGTAATTTTTCCATAGTCTGAATAAACTCCATTTACCACAACTCTCTGTTGTCTTTCTTTCAACCAACGTCTTAGCCATACAACCATCTTAGAATATAATCCTAAACTTCCTAATTTATTTAGCAGTCTTCAGTGTTGGACAGTGTCAAATGCCTTATTATAATCTAAATATGCTAAATATACAACTCCACCTTCATCTACTACTATAGTCATCCAGTCAAAAAGTCAGTCAGATTTGATTTACATGATCGTGCGCCTATAAATCCATTCTGCGTGGGATCTTGCAAATTGCTAGATTTCATATATTCTACAATTCTTTCTTTCAGCAACATTTCCATTAGTTTCTTACTATCAATGTGAGGGTGCCTAATCTGTTGTTGCCAGCCCTTTCTTTTATTTTAACTTTTGTGCAGCTTGGCTACATTTGCTTCTTTTCCAGTCCTTTGGAACTACTCCTGTTAATAGTAACTGGATGAATAATTCTGTTAATGACGTTACCAGCATTGATGCACTGTCTGGCCCCATTGACTTTCCACTTTCAGTTTTGAGAATTCTGTCACAATCCTAACCTCTGCAGGCGAACTTGTAAGTACTAGGGGTGTGCACCGGCCACTTTTCGTGTTTTGGGTTTTTGGTTTTGATTAGCTTGAGGTTTTGGGTTCTGATTGGTTTTGCCAAAACACCCCACTAAAGGTTTTGGTTCTGATTTTGGGTTTTGGGTTCTGATTTTTTTTAAAATGAGCATAAAAAGTGCTAAAATCCATATTTTTGGTTTTTTTTTCACTCCTACACTATTATTAACCTCAATAACATTCATTTCCACTAATTTCCAGTCTATTCTGAACACCTCACACCTCACAATATTGTTTTTAGACCAAAAGGTTGCACCGAGGTAGCTGGATGTCTAAGCTAAGCGACACAAGTGGGCGGCACAAACACGTGGCCCATCTAGGAGTGGCACTGCAGTGGCAGACAGGATGGCAGTTTGAAAAACTAGGCCCCAAAGAGCACATAATGGCAAAAAAAGAGGTGCAAGATGGAATTGTCCTTGGGCCCTCCCACCCACCCTGATGTTGTTGAAATAGGACATTCGCACTTTAACAAACCAATCATTTCAGCGACAGGGCCTACAAAACTGTGGCTGAAATGATTGGTTTGTTTGGACCCCCACAAAACAAGCTGGCAAAGAAAAAAAAGAGGTGCAAGAGGGAATTGTCCTTGGGCCCTCCCACCCACCCTTATGTTGTTGAAATAGGACATGCACACTTTAACAAACCAATCATTTCAGCGACAGGGCCTACCAAACTACTGTGGCTGAAATGATTGGTTTGTTTGGGCCCCCACACAAAAAAAGCTATTCATCTCTCCCTGTACAAAATAAACTGGCTCTACTGAGGCAAGATGTCGTCCTCATCCTCATCCTCTGATTCCTCGCCACCTTCAGTGTGTACTTCCTCATCCTCACACATTATCAATTCGTCCCCGCTGGACTCCACAACCACAGGTCCCTCTGTAGTCTCTGGAGGCCAGTGCTGGCCTTGATTGAAGAATTGATAATTCATTTTTATGAACATCATCTTTTCAACGTTTTGCGGAAGCAACCTCCTTCGCCGCTCACTGATCAGGTTCCCCGCTGCACTAAAAACTCTTTCGGAGTACACACTGGAGGGGGGACAACTCAGGTAAAATAGAGCCAGTTTGTATAGGGGCTTCTAAACTGCCTTTTTTTTCCTGCCAGTAAGAATAAGGACTGTCTGACATGTCTACATGGATGGTGTCAGCAAAGTAATCCTCCACCATTTTTTCAATGGTGACAGCATCCAATGCAGCGACAGTAGACATGTCTGCAATGGTTGGCAGGTCCTTCAGTCCGGACCAGATGTTCTCAGCATCCCCGCCAGTGGGTCGTTTATGAAATCTCAGCTGTTTCCTCGCAGCCACAGGTGTGGAAGTAAATGAAGGAGGAGCTGTTGGCATGTCACGGTCCTCTTCAGAGGACTATCTCCTGATCAGCAGGTCTTTGCACCGCTGTAGACTTGTGTCCGCCGGAAACAGAGACACAACATACGCTTTAAACCGAGGATCGAGCACGGTGGCCAGAATATATTCCTCTGACTTTAAAAGAGTGACCACCAGGAAGCACGCTGGAGGAAATACAGCTCCTATATTCACATCCGCTTCTAAGAAGGTGTCAACTTCCTTACCGCCATCTGATCAATCTCGCTCTTCGAGTCCCACCTCTCAGCTGGACAAGGGCATAGATCCCACAGTTCAGGCAGCTATAACTAGCAGGAACTTAAGAAAGCAATTGTTGAATTCAAATCAGAAATTGCAGCTCTCGGCACTAGAACGGACAGTCTTGAATCAAAGACGGATAATATGTGTCGAGCTCAAACGTCCTTTGAGCGAGAACTAGCGCTGCTTCACTCTGAGGTGGACTCGGTGAAAGAGAAACAAGAAGACCAAGAGAATAGATCTCGGCGAAATAATTTGAGGATCCGTCATGTACCAGAGTCAGTTGTTACCTCTTCCATACCTGACTTCCTCTCTAGCCTTTTCAAACATTTGCTTCCAGATCTTCTAGACAGCGAAATTCTGCTGGATCGTGCACATTGAGCTCTCAGAGCTAAACCAACTGCTGATCAAAGACCGCGAGACATCATCGTACGTCTTCATTATTACCAAACGAAAGAAAAAATTCTTAACGCAGTTAGGTACAAAGACACGATCGACTTCCAAGATATGCAACTTCAGATATTTCAAGATCTGGCTCCTTCCACTATCCAAAAACGCAGAGATTTACAGCCAGTGACGCGAATACTCCGTCAACACAACTTCAGATATAGATGGGGATTTCCATTCCAGCTACAAGTGTTTGCAGGGAACTCTATCCTATATGCCAAATCCTTACCTCAAGGGCAAGAAATATTTGCTAAACTCAAGATTCTTCCAGACCCCACCTCATCTACAACACGTAGTAATTCCTCAAGATCTGATTCAGCACCTCCTCCTGACTGGACAATGGTGGAACGACGGCCTGCTTAGATTTCCTGCGGCTCCAGACTGACCGAACTTCTGAAGGCCTTTAATAGGATCCATCCTCCTTCATTTTGGACTCAGGTTCTCACACACTGATTACCTAGTATCTTTTCAGGTTACAAGAACACTGTTGTCTTTTTTCGTTTAGCTACTGGGCAACCACCAAGGGCACCTAATAACCGATTTGCCTTTTGTTACACGCACCAGGTTATTTACAGTTTACAGATTATACCCCCTTATGGGATTTAGAATTCAAGGGCATAACAGTATTGTTGGTGCCTTGGTTTGGCATCACCAGTTAGTAATGTTGTTGTCATTGTTACAGATTTGACGCTACATCATAGAGTGTATTGTTGTGTTGTTTTTGTTTGTTTCTCCTCTTTTTCATCCCTCCTTTATTTTCCTAAATTTTCGTTCTCTATTTTTTTTTTATTTATTTTTTTACCGCCCCTCCCTCCCTCTGGTCAATTACTCACTACAATAATGTTCTAGTTACACCAGCCAACTGAGCTGGACAATCTTTCACGGCCCCTCGTATGGCCAACCAATACCTCACTAAATTCACCACCCCCCACAAGCACCCTTACTAGTATTGCAATGTATTTTTTTCATTGTGTTATTTCTATGATAGCCCTATCAGGGGCTCTCCTCTCTGAGGGTTATGGCCTATTTAGGCCTTCTTCTCATCTCTCCTCTCTTCTTTCTCTTACCTGTGGCTTCCTTCCTTGCTCCCCTTCCCTCTCTCAAATCACCAAGTGGACTGATGCTTATTTTTGTTCCCAATTTGTTTATGTTCTAAAAAATTTCTTGCTGATATTATATAGGAAGTACTCTATCTCCAACACCCATGGCGCTCAAGGTGTTCTCGATTAATGTCAACGGCCTGAACTCCCCTACTAAACGTGCGGTGGTCTTGGGAGCCTGCAGGAGAGAGGGAGCCGATATAGTTTTCCTCCAGGAGACACATCTCACAGGACAGCATACTTGTCTCCCCTTTTTTCTTTTTTTCCTTTTTTTTTCTTTTTTTCCTTTTTTTCCTTTTTTCCCCCTTCTCTGGACATTGTTTTTCCTGCTGGACTACTTGAGATTGTCTACAAGTGCAAATATCGCTTTTTTCTCTCCTCCCCTTTTATTTTATTTTATTTTATTTTATTTTATCTGATTTTATCTTTGGACACTATTGCAATTCTGGACATTCTCCGCTATACTATTGATCAATCCCTCATCGATCAAAATCATCCCCCAGCATCAGTGCAGCATGGCACCATGACAACCACAATGTTTTATAGCTCCATGACATGATGTATCCATGATGTATATTTACAATATTGCTTAATGTTTACATGTCTTGTATTCCACCAACTGTATTGTCTATTATCAGTTGATAAAGATCATTATTTCCATAGTAGGACATTGCATTATTGATTCAATACTTAGGTCTTAGCGCAGAATATTAATATAATTGTCTCCAAAGTAAGCTTTATACTCAAACGTTTTTTGCCTCTGCGGATTGCAAGAAGCGTGGAGTAGCTATTTTAATACACAACAGAGTTCCCTTCCTCCTAACTAAATCACATTCTGACCCAGAGGGACGTTACCTGATTTTGATAGGCACACTCCGCTCTGAACAGGTCACTCTTATCTCTCTATATGCACCAAACCAGGGTCAAAGCGCCTTTTTCTCAGATGTGTTTAATCGTATTGGGCGCCTTGCACAGGGTCATATAATTATCGCTGGAGATTTTAACACCATCTTACACCCTACATTAGATAGGTCCTCTGGTTCTTCCAGCCAAAAATCTACTTCTTCCGTAAAAGACTCCCAGTCCTTATTAAAATGCATACGCAATTTATCGCTACATGACACCTGGCGTCTGAAAAACGCTGATGCAAAAGACTTTAAACATTACTCTGCCCCACACGGTAGTTACTCCCGCATAGATATGATATTTGTCTCTCATCCCCTCACTCAAACAATATTAGACGCAGGAATCTCCCCGCTTACCTGGACAGACCATGCCGGAGTGGACATCACCCTTGATTTAATAAAATTAGCTCCACGTTCTCGTCGTTGGCGTCTTGACGACTCCCTTTTGTTGGCCCAATCGACTCGTCAAGAAATTAAGGACGCAATCAAAGAATATTTTGAATTAAATACTTCAGAGGAAATTGCCCCAGGCATTTTATGGGAAGCCCATAAGGCTACCATTCGAGGTAGATTGATAAGTAAAAGTTCGGCAGCTAAAAAACTAGCATCTCAAGAAATTAATTCCCTTGAGACCGAACTAACCTCCCTTCTTGATCAACATAAATTCCACCCATCCACGACATTACTCACACAAATTTCTGCACTAAGAGGCCAGCTAAATGCAATTCTTTCTCGCAGAGCAGCGAATACTCTCAAAAAATTAAATCAGCAATATTACGAAAAGGCTGACAAAGCCGACTCTATGCTCGCTAACAAACTGCGACAGAAAAAATCTCGAGGACAGATTACAAGACTCAAAAAATCTTCTAATTCGCAGCCTATATATGACCCGGTGCAAATTGCTCAAGAATTCCACGATTATTACAAAGCTTTATACAATCTCCCTGTGACCCCATCCTCTGTCGAATCTCTTGATACAGAAATTACATCTTTTCTGTCATCTCTCTCACTACCACATCTCTCAGACACTGATATCACTTTCTTGAACGCGGATATCACCCAGACAGAAACAATCTCGGCTATAACAATGATGAAATCATCATCGGCTCCAGGCCCAGATGGATTCACGACACAATATTATAAGAAATTTGCTAGGGACCTCGCCCCACATATGACAGATTTATTTAACAATATCTTAATGGGTTCACCTTTTAACGAGGCGACGACCTTGGCCACTATCATTGTTATACTAAAACCAGATAAAGATCCTACCTCCTGTCCCAGTTATAGGCCTATATCCTTACTAAACGTGGATCTCAAGATCTATGCCAAAATTTTAGCTAACCGGTTGAACACTCTTCTCCCCTCTCTGATCCACCCAGATCAGGTTGGATTTATACTAGGCCGCCAAGCTATAGACAACACCAGACGGGCTACTGACCTCATACATTCTATCCACTCTGGTAAATTACCATCATTGACCATGGCACTTGATGCCGAAAAAGCGTTTGATCGCATCTCTTGGACCTTTATGTCTAGAGTTTTGGGGTCAATGGGTTTCTCTGGTAAGTTTCTATATGGCCTGTTAGCTTTATATCAATCTCCTAGAGCAATGGTGGTGGCCAACGGAGTCGCCTCTTCCCCCTTCTCAATTTCCAATTGGACGCGGCAGGGATGCCCACTATCCCCTTTAATCTTTGCCCTGTTAATAGAACCATTAGCGGCAAAAATCCGATCTAACGGGGCGATCCGCGGAGTTAAAACAGGGAAATCCGAACATAAAATATCATTATATGCTGACGATGTTCTTTTGACTCTCTCGGATCCCGCTGTTTCTCTTCCTCCCCTTCTTGCAGACATCAAAACCTACAGTTACATCTCGGGATACAAAATCAATCCACAAAAAACAGAAACTCTTGTTTTCTATCTTACAGAAAGTATGAAATCTTCTCTCACTCAACAATTCCCCTTCAAATGGCACCATAAAAAGATAAAATATTTAGGTATCTACATAACTAAACAATATAGTCAGCTTTTCCAAGCTAACTATCCTAAACTACTATCCCAAATTAAATCTGATTTAGAAACCTGGAGTAAAAACCTAATTTCCTGGATAAGACGAATCAATTCAGTTAAAATGAACATTTTGCCCAGGTTGCTATATCTCTTCCAAGCCCTTCCCATACGCATCCCCCCTTATGTATTCAAATTTTTGCAACACTACACTTCACAATTCATATGGGGTAGAAAACGTCCAAGAGTTCGGCTCCTTGTCCTACGCGGGAGGGCGGTCTGGGAGTCCCCAATTTTAAAAACTATTTCTTGGCAGCGCAACTTGCCCAGTGTACTTTATGGAACTCCCTGGGCTCCTCCAGAGTTTGGGTCTCGATTGAAGCTGAGAGCCTGGGTATTTCCTCCGCCTCCTTTCTCCTGTGGCTCCCTCGCACTAAACGTCCTCGGTCCGCTCCTAATCACCCAATTGTATCGCATTCGCTCTCTCTCTGGGACCGAGCAAACACTAAGTTTAATCTTGCCCCGGCTCCTAGTCCAATTGTTCCTCTTTTTGATAACCCAGATTTTCTGCCAGGTCGAATAGTCTCGTCCTTTGAATTTTGGAAAAGGAACGATGTTTACTATCTTAATAATATCACTACAGACGCTTCTTTTCCCTCATTCGAAGACATAAAAACCAAATTCAATATTCCCAACACTTTTTTTTTCAATACCTACAACTAAGAATCTTTCATTCCACCACTAAATCATCTTTAAGAATCAGACCGTTGACCTCATTCGAGTCACTTTTCCTCCGGCGATCTTCTACCAATGGCCTTATATCTCGGCTATATGGAGAGCTGAGAGTCCCTGACTCAGACACCCAAGATTCCCATGAGCGAGCCTGGGAGGAGGATCTGGGAGGTCCCTTGGATGGGGAAGATTGGGATGAAATAAAAGCCAACACGGCCTCTAGTTCAATCTGTGTGAAGCTGAAAGAAAATGCCTATAAGCTTCTTTATCGATGGTATTTGGTCCCGACCAGATTACAAAAAATCTTTCCGGACTCATCCAGCTCATGTTGGAGAGGATGCTCGTCAGAAGGGTCCTTCCTCCATATTTGGTGGCAGTGCCCCAAAATTGCCCCATTCTGGTCGGAACTACGGAACTTCGCATCTCAGATTCTGCAGATTGACATCCCGGTCTCTCCCAGATTTTTCCTTCTCCCACTTGGAATTCCATCCACAATTAAGCACCAAACAAAAATGTTCCGCCACATAGTTTCTGCAGCACTATGTCAAATTGCCACTAATTGGAAACAACCCACCGCGCCTACTATGCAGACAATTATTAATAGAGTTTGGCACTCATACAAAATAGAGTTTATGACATGCACATTGCGCAACACCTCTAAATCATTTAATAAAGTCTGGGAACCTTGGATGTCATTTTTTCAAATCCAAATTCCTTTTGCCCTATGACTCCTCTAAAACACTCCACTTGATATCCCTCCTCAACCCGCTACCTTCCCCCCCCCCTCCCCCCACTTCTCTATTTCTTGCACTGCTTTCTTTCTCTCCTCTTCTATTGACGGTCTGCCACACCGCCTCCTAATCTATTTTGCCCACTTTTCTCTGACTGGCCTCCTTTCTGTTTCTTTCTTCTTCTATCCCTATAGCTAAAATTTGGTCAATCTCAATATTCTCATTATGATACACAATGTTTGTATTAGTCCCTGAATGTGTATAACCTGATTGTAACAGATTTTGTCTTGGACTGATGCTCATTATTGACCTTCTCAAAAATAAAACTTTTTAAAAAAAAAAAAAAAAGAGTGACCACCCTCGGATCCTGGCAAAGCGTACGAAGGGCTTCATCCACAAGAGCTACATGCTTTGTGGAATCGCAATGCTTTAACAGCTCCTCCCTCACTTTCTCCAGCTGCTTCTGCAACAGCCTGATCAGGGGAATCACCTGACGTAGTTTAATCTCTGGTACTAATATTTCTGGACTGCAGGAACAGTGAACGTAGTTTAATCTCTGGCACTAATATTTCTGGACTGCAGGAACAGTGAACGTAGTTTAATCTCTGGTACTAATATTTCTGGACTGCAGGAACAGTGAACGTAGTTTAATCTCTGGTACTAATATTTCTGGACTGCAGGAACAGTGAACATAGTTTAATCTCTGGTACTAATATTTCTGGACTGCAGGAACAGTGAATGTATTTATATATTGCAGTAATAATATTTCTGGACTGCAGGAACAGTGAACGTATTTATATATTGCAGTACTAATATTTCTGGACTGCAGGAACAGTGAACGTATTTATATATTGCAGTACTAATATTTCTGGACTGCAGGAACAGTGAACGTAGTAAAATATTGCAGTACTAATATTTCTGGACTGCAGGAACAGTGAATGTATTTATATATTGCAGTAATAATATTTTTGGACTGCAGGAACAGTGACCATAGTTTAATATTGCAGTACTAATGCAGTACTAATATTTCTGGACTGCAGGAACAGTGAACGTAGTAAAATATTGCAGTACTAATATTTCTGGACTGCAGGAACAGTGAACGTATTTATATATTGCAGTACTAATATTTCTGGACTGCAGGAACAGTGAACGTATTTATATATTGCAGTAGAATTTTTTTTATACTATTTTAATAAGTTTGTATTAGTCCCTGAATGTGTATAACCTGATTGTAACAGATTTTGTCTTGGACTGATGCTCATTATTGACCTTCTCAAAAATAAAACTTTTAAAAAAAAAAAGAGTGACCACCCTCGGATCCTGGCAAAGCGTACGAAGGGCTTCATCCACAAGAGCTACATGCTTTGTGGAATCGCAATGCTTTAACAGCTCCTCCCTCACTTTCTCCAGCTGCTTCTGCAACAGCCTGATCAGGGGAATCACCTGACGTAGTTTAATCTCTGGTACTAATATTTCTGGACTGCAGGAACAGTGAACGTAGTTTAATCTCTGCCACTAATATTTCTGGACTGCAGGAACAGTGAACGTAGTTTAATCTCTGGTACTAATATTTCTGGACTGCAGGAACAGTGAACGTAGTTTAATCTCTGGTACTAATATTTCTGGACTGCAGGAACAGTGAACGTAGTTTAATCTCTGGTACTAATATTTCTGGACTGCAGGAACAGTGAATGTATTTATATATTGCAGTAATAATATTTCTGGACTGCAGGAACAGTGAACGTATTTATATATTGCAGTACTAATATTTCTGGACTGCAGGAACAGTGAACGTATTTATATATTGCAGTACTAATATTTCTGGACTGCAGGAACAGTGAACGTAGTAAAATATTGCAGTACTAATATTTCTGGACTGCAGGAACAGTGAATGTATTTATATATTGCAGTAATAATATTTCTGGACTGCAGGAACAGTGACCATAGTTTAATATTGCAGTACTAATATTTCTGGACTGCAGGAACAGTGAACGTAGTAAAATATTGCAGTACTAATATTTCTGGACTGCAGGAACAGTGAACGTATTTATATATTGCAGTACTAATATTTCTGGACTGCAGGAACAGTGAACGTATTTATATATTGCAGTAATAATATTTCTGGACTGCAGGAACAGTGAACGTAGTAAAATATTGCAGTACTAATATTTCAGGAACAGTGAACGTATTTATATATTGCAGTACTAATATTTCTGGACTGCAGAACAGTGAACGTATTTATATATTGCAGTACTAATATTTCTGGACTGCAGGAACAGTGAACGTATTTATATATTGCAGTACTAATATTTCTGGACCGCAGGAACAGTGAACGTATTTATATATTACAGTACTAATATTTCTGGACTGCAGGAACAGTGAACGTATTTATATATTGCAGTAGAATTTTATTTATACTATTTTAATAATTTTTTTATTATATTTTTTTTAAATTATTTTTGTATAATTTTTTTAAATTATTTTTGTATAATTTTTTTAAAATTGTTTTTTAATTTTTTTATGATTTTTTAATAATTTTAAAATAACAATGGATTTAGCAGAACAAAGCACAGGACACAGCACCACTGGACTCAGCAGGACAGAGCACTGGACAAAGCACCACTGGACTCAGCAGGACAGAGCACAGGACAAAAGCACCACTGGACTGATCAGCAGGACAGAGCACAGGACAAAGTAACCACTGGATTAAGCAGGACAGAGTGACAGGACACAGCAGCACCACTACAATACAACCTCCCTCTTCCCTGATCTGAGCCTGACTGAAGATGGCGGCCGCAAGCGGGGAATTTATACAAACCGAGTCTCACGAGTTCTGACGCGGGGATTTGGCGTCATAGCCTCGGTTTCATTTTTTTCACCGCCGGAAACACCCAAACAGTGCTCGGATCCGCTCGGATCCGCACTGTTTGGGTGGGCTCGGATTGCGCTAATCCGAGCCCGCTCATCTCTAGTAAGTACCTCCTTTGTATCACTGTTCTTGATAGTGGTCCGTTCACTTCTCCTTCTGCTATGGATACTGAGCAAAAATAAGTGTTCAGATGATTTGTTATACCTTTCTCTTCCTTAATAAGACCATCTCACTCTCAGGATCGCTTTAGTTTTACTGTTCTTGCTTTTGTTTTTCTGCTTTCACTAAAAATGTATTTCCGCCTTTGCGTATCTGACTACTTTCCTATCTTTGTTCTGTCCAGCAACGTAAAAGCTAGAATTTGTTATCTGTTTATTTATTCATTTAAAAAAGGAGATGTGTTGCTTGTGGGAGCAGTTTCTTTAATACACTCAGTAGTAGAATCTAGTACAGGCATATGGAATAGAGCATGTTTTGATATGTGACCGTATCTGTTATATTATGGTACAAGTTATAAAGTTTTGTATATATTTTGTATCTAATATTTAAAAAGAGTGTTTAATTTGTATGTGTTTTTAGATTATATTTTGTAACTGGCCATCTGATCTGTGATTAATTAAACACTCTTAATTTGAAAAGATTGGAATAATTTTATCAACTTTCAGTTAGAAATCGTTAGGTCAGTCCTGAGAAAGTACCAGGTGAGTCCAAATCAGTTGTCAGTATGTTACATGGACTTCAGGGTATATAAATTGTTCTGGACTACTTTGTTTGCATTTCTGCTGTGATCCCGTGTCAAATAAAGTTATTTGAACAATACTACGTGACAATGTAATATGGGATGTGAAGAACAATTCGCCATATTTCAACCTCAACTGATTTGCCAAACTTGTATGTGTTGTGTGATGCCTGGCAATATCATGGCTATGAAAAACTGTTTTCAAAACTGGCTTTTCCAAAGGCTCCTCAAATTGGCTGTTCTGATACCATGTTTTATTCTTTTTGTAGTTTAATTTTGTTTTAATATTTCTTTATTGTGTGTGTCTATAAACAGGCCAAGTCTTAAGTGTGTTTTGTTTCGTATTCTGCACAAGAACTGTTGTGTACTATTAAATTCATATTTTCTGTAGTTTAGAACATTGTGCTTGGCGAGAAATGCTATTACATGGAAATGGAGGAAGGGCAGCTAATTTATTGCTGCCTCCTCTTCACCTTCTTCATCTCAGATAATGTGTCCCTTGACGTCTGACCTGGCAGGTAATTGTGCTGGCTTACGGTGATCTTTTCGGATGTCTACCATATATAATTAGAGCTTATGGGTCAATGACATCCAGTGCTCTATGTACATTATTAATTTATAATTTGGAAGACACAACTGTATAAGTGACATTTAAATTCCATAGTGGAAGAAAAGAAAGGTCCATTGGGGAAAGAAGCTCTTCAAGTATACTACACTTGAAATAAAGGCTTGATTTACTTGGTAGTCAATTATGACTGTCACACACTCTCTGGTTCACTGGCTTTAAATATGCTCCATTTAATCTAACTGAAGTAGATGTCTCTCCATTGACCCAAGCACTAACCTAGGATCGTAATGTAGGCCATGTAAGCAAAGTACAAGGAGATACATCCAGAAAAAAAGCAACTAATTCAATTCAGATAAAGCTTAATTGAATCTTATGCACAATGTTTCTTGCAATGCTTATAACAATTACACACCATAGATATTGCAAAGCACATTCCTTGAACACATTTAATTTCCACAGAGGTAAAACACAAAACTAAATATTATACTTTCTATTTATTGTGTCAGAACTACTCTTGAAATGTTTATTTTAGGCTTACTCATTTTCTTATATTTTATTGCAAGCTACATTTTAGCATGTTATGTTTTGATTTCAATTTCCATGTGACATTGATGTTTGTTCATTTAAAAGGGAACAATCACTAGTTTTTGTAACTGTTATACTTAATTCCCTTCTTGTCAGTAACAAAAATGTGCCATTCCTGTGCCCTCACCATTACCAATTTTTGTCCTGCTGCACTACCTATTATTTCAGTTTTTACCTACTGCTAAGCTAGTAATAAAAAAGCAACTATAAAAAATAAATCATAGTGAAAAATTTTACTCACATCTCTCTCACTCATAGAAAGTACAGGATTACTATAAGATTTAAACTAGTATTTGAAATGGTCATCCATGGACTAGTGGCCAAGCAGATGTGGAAATTATACAGTTAAATAATTAATAAATGCATGCTGCAAACAGAATTATTGTGTGAGAACTTCCATCTTTCCCACTTACCAATTAAAATATAAAACACAGT
The DNA here is from genome assembly GCF_038048845.1 of Mixophyes fleayi. NCBI lineage: Eukaryota > Metazoa > Chordata > Amphibia > Anura > Limnodynastidae > Mixophyes > Mixophyes fleayi. The sequence continues at coordinate 164,353,247 of NC_134405.1, forward strand.
ATAAAACATAAAACATACATTAAAACATAAACATAAATAATAAAAATGTGGAAAAAGCACATCTAGGTAATGAACTAGATAAGCTAATCAGTTCTTTTCTGTGATCATACTCTTTTGTTTCATGAACCTAGCTTTTCTTTCTATTTCAAGGTATATCTTATGCACGGACATTTGCTTCAGTAAATGATGTATCCAATTTATACTGTTACATTACAAGGAAATTTATCTTAGGTGGGCCATTATGCTTGTTTAGTGTTGTATTCAGTATTGAAGTACAATAAGTAAACACTTCTGTTTACATATATAAGTGATTAAAAGGGGAGGCAGTATCTACATTGATTATTTAGTGATGATTATTGCAGTAATGCATGACAGAATGTACAATAGATTGTACATTTTGATGACCTGATGTCTGCTGGACCGTTCATAAGGTTTTACACCTTGGGCTTGAATTGAGAACTTCTGATATTAGATATAGTAATATATACCACCTTGCCCTCCCCCCCACCCCAACAACAACTAGAACATACTTGCATCCTCCTGGCCCCACCCACTCCACCATTGAAGTGGGTGAAGGCGGGGCTTGATGGTCTGTTTATGCATGCTGTCTTCCTGGCATTATAAAAGTATAGATTAAAGAAGTTACAGAGAAACACTCACCCAGCTGGCTGACTCTCAAATTCTTCCGACCACTGATCCTGGATGTCCTCAGTAGACAGATCTATGTCCCTTGTTGTGGCAAAGTTGAACTCACTACCCTCCGTACCATGGAAATAAATGGAGTTGCCATCTGATTGACAGCTATGCTATGGAGAGAAATACAACACCTGGTCAACTACAAAGACAAGATGGAATTGAATATTTGCACAAGTAATATATAGCTTTGCAGTGTATTCATTTATACAAGAGTAGCTTGAACTGTAGCTGCAATTTTTCTTCCTAAAGGCAATATACACCTTCTGTTTAATATAAGTCAATTATCAATAAATCCGATTATTATTTTATTAGAACTTACAAGGTTCACCTTGGAATTTAACTATATTAATTGTGAACCAAAAGGTTATCTGACTGCTGTTTAAAATGTTGATGTGTTTTTTGTTTTTTTTTACTATAACCACATATGCCTTAGGTGATGAGCAAACAAATTAAATAGAATGACTGCTGGAAAAATGAGAGCAAGATACATATTTTAAAACTGCAATAAAATGAATATTTCTCAAATTGATAGGTATAGAAAATAACTAGTTGTAGCTGTATACGTGATTCTGAGTTTAACCATTCCAATGCTTACACATAGGTATAAAAGATTTCAGAAGATTAAGATTTCAAAAACTTTCTTTTTGTTTTTAACAAAGTACATCAAGTCTACCTCAAGTATTCCCAGTGCCTGATCAACTACTAGGCTGACCAGGCTGCAGCCTGGGGCGCTGGGTCCCGGGGGGCGCGGTGCTGCGGGTTTTTTTTTTTTTTTTTTCATTCATTTTTTTTTTCAAGGTGGGGGAGGGGGGGTCGCCGCGGGGTGGGGGGGTCGTCGCGGGGGGGGGGGGGGGGTGGAGGGCTCGACGATCAAAAGCATTGGTGGTCAGTGGTTAGCAACACACAGCCAATCGCCAGGCTGCCTGTTGCCGTGCAGCAGACATGAAGCAGGACGTCTTCACTTCCTATCTGCTGATCTGAGGAGAGGAGCGACGCTGGCACAACTACAGGTAAGTGAAGGGGGGAACTGCCCTGCATATCTATAGGGAGGGGGGGAACTGCCCTGCATATCTATAGGGAGGGGGGGAACTGCCCTGCAAATCTATAGGAAGGGGGGGGGAACTGCCATGCATATCTATAGGGAGGGGGGGAACTGTCCTGCATATCTATATAGTGAGGGGGGGATATGCCCTGCATATCTATAGGGAGGGGGGGAACTGCCCTGCATATCTATAGGGAGGGGGGGAACTGCCCTGCATATCTATAGGGAAGGGGGGAACTGCCCTGCATATCTATAGGGAGGGGGGGAACTGCCCTGCATATCTATAGGGAGGGGGGAACTGCCCTGCATATCTATAGGGAGGGGGAACTGCCCTGCATATCTATAGGAAGGGGGGGGGGAACTACCCTGCATATCTATAGGGAGGGGGGGACCTACACTGCATATCTATAGGGAGGGGGGGGGGGAACTACCCTGCATATCTATAGGGAGGTGGGGGTCTATAAAAGCTTGCTAACTAATCCTTACTGGTTGTAAACGTTAAAAACATACAATTACATTTTTTTGTGTTTATATATTATGATTTGCCTAGAAATGTACTATACTTCTGAGAATGACATTAAATCTAGCAGACTGAAATACCCTTGAAATAGTTTGTTGTGCAACATATATCACAGCTTAAAAAACCTCAGCAGTATTTAATTTGTCCCGCCCATTGCCAATCACATTATTTTAGAACGCTCAAGCACACACACTGACTCGTCATAGGAATTAATGATCCTTTTCAGTACTTCCATTCCCCATCTGTTCACAGTTTGTAAAACACAATGTAGCTTGGACAGAAAATATTTGTCTATGTCCCCTAAGTTTGAGGACGCATAGGTGTTAGTCTATTGTGTCTTGGGTTGTTTGCAGTGCGTTTTTTAAATTGGACCCTCTTTTATGCATTTGCTTTGGCCTTCTTTGCAATTTGTATCACATGAAGAATCATAGAAAAAATAAATATATAAGATATGCTATTTTTTTATAGCTTTTACATGTGTTATTAGATGCAAGCACAAAAAACATGTGTCCTCACTCTACAAGTATCACTTGGGAGGAGCTTGGGTTGTGAGAGTGGCTTAACAAGCAGCGTATATCTTAAAACATCTTTCCCACCTTGCTCTATTTATTATTTTAGTAGTAAAAAGTTATGAATATAAAGACCAATCCAACCTACAGTTACAGCAAGACTGCTAAAATATTTTCACTTGAATTTTGTTACATTTGATTTGATTGACAATGATAATGTGGAAATTATTATAAAATGTATTTTCAGAAACCCAAATTAACTGGGGGGAAAGCAAAACAAGATACTAATCTCTGAAGGTAGTGTTAAAAATAGAAGAATTATATTCATTGCCATATGGTAATACTCATCTCTTCTTCCATTCACTTGGAAGGGTATACTATTTTATCTGAAGAATGAGGGTTCTCATTTTTATATTCCTATACATGTTGTAGATAAATTTATAGTAGTAGAGAGTAAAGGTCAAGGCAATTAGCTAAGGATACATGAGCAGTGAAAATTCAGTTGCTGGCAGCAGTATGTTACAGGGAAGGATGGCTGTGGCACAAACACACTAACTCCTTGCTGCTTGTATGTATTTATAGCTTTTGACATGATCAATATTTAAATGTATGCAATCTGACAATTACAAGTTTAGTTTTCTTTATATATACCAGCACTGTTTTGATTAAAATTGTACAACCCCATAAATGCAGCCATAAATGTATTTTGGGCAGCATGGTGGCTTAGTGGTTAGCACTTCTGCCTCACAGCACTGGGGTCATGAGTTCAATTTCCGACCATGGCCTTATCTGTGAGGAGTTTGTATGTTCTCCCCGTGTTTGCGTAGGCTTCCTCTGGGTGCTCCGGTTTCCTCCCACACTCCAAAAACATACTGGTAGGTTAATTGGCTGCTATCTAAATTGACCCTAGTCTCTCTCTCTCTGTCTGTGTATGTGTATGTTAGGGAATTTAGACTGTAAGCTCCAATGGGGCAGGGACTGATGTGAATGAGTTCTCTGTACAGCGCTGCGGAATTAGTGGCACTATATAAATAAATATAGATGATGATGAAGATGATGATGATTTTATGATTTCATATACGTCATAAAATTATTTTTAATTATGATATTTTTATTTTAAACACAGGACTAACATAAGTTAGAAGTGGCAGTGGTCTAGTCTCTAGAGTAAAGATGGTAGCCTAGTGCCAGGTGTGTAGGGTAGCCCAAAACTGATTTGTATACACAATGTATGAGTGCATTGCAAAATGTAAAGTCATGTAAAACATGTCCCTAATTTTGAGAGTATGCTTTTCCATTTAAACACAAATTGTTGTTGGTTTTTACTATATGATACTTTCTTCATCAAGCTAATAAAACAACTTTCTGGCCAAAGGCTGGAGTGATGATAAGCTAGTAGCTCATGCACTCAGTATCAAGCGATATGCCAAGGAAATTATGTTTCAATTGCTTTATAATCCCTTATTTAATATAATCAGGGGTGCTGAGAGGGGGTGGGAAGCAGGTACAATGTTCCAGGGGCCCCAGAATGCCTGGAGGCCCTGGCCTGCCTGTGTAGTGGGAGGGGCCACAATGGTGTGGCCATGTCCCTTTATGCAACAATGGAAGGGGAAAGAAGTTGCTGCACCGGATCGCGAAATTCCTCCAGTCGCCTTGTAGTTAACTGGTTATGTAGCTCTAATAACAGTACATTGACACTAAAAAGATATTTCCTTTATTTCTAATAGTCTCTTTATACAGTGAGTGGAGAATGGTAAGAGGTACTACAAATGTGGTGGGCCAAGGTCAGGTAATTTGAAAGGTTACCAACACATCTGGAGGGTTTCGCCCCTTCCTGACTGTACCAAATCTCTTCTGTCCTTCTCTTTCTCTTTTGCTTCTCTCTCTTTTCGCTCAACTATCAACCGCCTATGCTGCTCTCTCAGCCCTTCAGATTTCTGGATATTTCTGCTCCTCTCGCAATTGTTTGTATTTCTTACTGACCCCTGTCTCCCCTCCCCTTAATAGCTTCTATCTGTTTTAAACACACTGCTTCTTATTTCTCCTTCACATTCTATTTGCTCTTATCAAATGCTCTCTGCTATTATTATCATCTCCTTCTTTCTATCAAAGCCACTGTTCTCCTCACAGGCTTTAACTGTGCAAGGGAAGCCTTTTCTTGCACACGCCACTCACCTCTCATTGGCTGACTTCTACATGAACAGTTGGTGACTCTCTCCATTCACATGTTGGGTAGAGGTGAATGGTGCCTAATTTGACATGTGACAGACTTTCTTCATTCAGCTGTGATTCATGAACCACTAGCTTTTTACTACAATTACTGCTATACACATATCACTGCCAACCATTGAACACCACTGTATATATTTATGGCAACATACAATAACACTCTACGGGCCTCAGTCATTAAGGAGTACAAAGCATAAAAAAGGAGTAACTTTTCACCTGGGCAAAACCATGTTGCATTGGAGGGGGAGGTAAATTTAAAATGTGGGGATAGATTTATAGTTGGTATAGAACATGTTCTAGATCAACTTGAAATTTCAGTGTACAAATAAAGCTATCAAGTATTTGTGTGCTAGATGAAAAAACAGCCAGTATTTAACTTATGTGAAAAATAATAAACTATCTTGCACCCCTTGCATTGTAGCATAGTTAGTTCCAGAGAACATTTACTCATTATTTTGCCTCACTTTCATTAATGACTCAGGCCCTACATGTACCATCTTAATTTTATAACAGTTAAAGGGGTTCCTCATACTGGGATTAATGCAATTGGACATTCTTTTGTAGGGAACTAACTTATCTTTGCTCAGATTGTAATTCTAAGGAAGAAACATATTGCAAATGGGGTTTTGGGTGAGGTCTCAACATTACATGTACATAATATGCATTTTTACAGTTGCTCTTGATTGCAAACACATGTTCTATAATGCATAAAATAATCCATTAACCATATGAATATTAAAAAAAAATCAACAATTCAGTGTGTGAAGCACTACAATCCACATGTACCATGCAAAGTGTTTAGTATTTTTTAAAAATTAATAAATTCAATTTGCATTTTATGTGTGGATTATAGTGCTTCACACTATGAGTAGTTTATGATTTTATGTTTTTTTTATTTTGTTGAGGATCTATATGGTCAATGGGTTATTTTATTTATAAACAGTTATATGCAGTGGTACTTGAAAGTGCTTTAGAATTTTCTGCATAGAACCTTAGTGACCTTAAATGTGTTCAGATCTTTAGATACATATTAAAATTAGATAAAGATAACCCAATAAATCACAAAACACAATCATTTTGTACTGTTTAAAATAAATTATTGACCAAAATGATTCCACATTACATTTTTGTGCCGTAAAAAGTACGGGAGCCAGAGATCTCAGTATATGGTGCGAGCCCCTTGAGCAGCAACGACTTTAATCAAATATTTATTTTATATATATATATATATATATATATATATATATATATATACACGTATATATACACACACACACACACATATATATATATATATATATATATATATACACACACATATATATATATATATATATATATATATACACATATATATATATATATATATATATATATATATACACATATATATATATATATATATATATATATATATATATATATATACATATAGATATATATAGGTAGATATAGATAGCTGTACTGTGTACAAATACAGTGATGTGACTTTAGCTTTCACTACCAACATTGTTAATTCACATGTCTATGCTTTCTCTAGGCTATTGTGGGGTGTAAGTATACACAATTATATGCCTGATGAACACCTGACACAAATACGTCCCACTGAACATATGCAGGTAAATAGTATATTTACATGCATCTTTTCTCTACGTACTACATTCCAAGCGCATATGCTTCTGCCACTAGAGAGCTCTATTTGAGCAACAGGTTATGTGCATTATTACACAGTTACTTCAGTTACTTCCTATGAGCTGCTAGTAGTTGTAATCATTTTCCTCCTCCTTCTTCTTTCGAGTACAATGCACACAGAGGTTAAAAATGGAATTTGCCTATGAATGCGTGAACAAATTCTATTTCTTGAATATACAGGTGATCTACAATCTGGCAACTAACCAGAAGCAGGAGGTAAGCCAGGGACTTCCAGTGTCCTTGTAAAAGATAACCTTAAATATGCCCTAAGGGCTCCTGATTTATCTAAATAGCTAAAAAAGAAGGTCTGTTTACACACCTCTGACTAAAACAAAAATAGGCTAAAAAACTAAACTGCATAAGGGCACACCTAACAATTACTATATATGCAAACTAAATTGTAGAGTAAATTTAGGTTCCCCAGTGAACAACATTGATCAAACCTGTTAATTAAACAGGAAACACTTGAATTAACAGATCAACTGATGTTGCCTCTTCCCTCTGTAATGGCTTCTCTCTGGTACCTCCAGACATCACTAAGCCAATTTGGAGAGCCCCGCTTGCCAGGCAGGTGTTTAAGGACATTGTGATCAAGGCAGAGTGCAAGCAATGATGGGTATGAAAGAGAGAAGATCCTGGTAGAAATGGATAACCCCTGACCCCAGCACATGGGAGGAAGAGGCACATCAGAAGAGCAGAGTCTCTGAGCTGGGGTATAAGACTCTGATAATTCATGCCCACACAGCTCAAACTCCTTGTAATGTGGCACCTGTATAATTAACAAGTACCCATTTGTATTCATTGTCCTGCTGCATTCTTATTGAAAAATTACAATGAAACATATGAGCTTTGCTGCAGCACAAAAGTTTAAAGGTTTTGAAGATGCAGCAAAATTGTTTCAACAAAGTAAAAAGACTAGTAGTAGTTTTGGCTGCCTACCATGTTTTGTCATAGGGAATAGGCATGAGGTGATTTCTCAGGCTACTGTTCTTCAAACTCGCTTTATACAAGTGAACTAGAATTATACGTTAAAAAAAGAAAAAAAACACCTTAGCATATGGTTATTTTCCAACAGAGGGCAGCAGAAAAGTTAATAAAAGGAATTTGCAAATCAACTCACAATTATTAACTGTTGATAGTAATTGAAAAAATGATGTGTGATATTCCATTTTATGCTCATCAATGTATTACTCCGTTAATTACACCCATTGCTGTCAGACTACCTGACTGCTTTCAATTCTTCACAAACACAAGTCAATAACAGGGATAAAACTAAAATGCTAATTCCATAAAATATAACAAACACATGCATGATAGAAGCATCATAAACTGGAATATATCACTTTTGTATAGTCTGAACTATCTATTATTATTTTGTCATATACTGTGAATCCCAATGGGAGACTTTAAAAAAGAAAATCACATCAGGCCTATGTCCCTGAGTCTATACTGTATTTAGTTACGCCACTTTCCACTGAATGACCTAGCACAACTCTGCTTAGTGTCAGGACATGGTTATTTTTACAATAAAATGTGTTCAGCCAAAAATCACTGATCTTTGTGGTTGGCACATTTTCAAGAGCCTGAGTATCCTGCTAAAAGCAGATAAGTTGAATTGTGTATGGATGATTATAATCCACACATAATTCCTTGCTGGTGCATTTGCTATCTAAGCCAAATTTTGTCTGTATGCCATCGAAGTATCGAAAACAAATGCTTAACTAAAAGCTTTCTGCTGGAGACTGGGTGTAAGCTTTTATTTCAATCCATTGCTTTAAAGATTTCTTGTTCTATGCCAAGTACTCTCTAATGCCTTCCACTCTCATACAGCAGTTTATCCTTGAGGGCTTAGAATCCTCCTCGCCTTTGTAGTGGTTCATCACTGTGACCCATTGTTGGCAGGGACCTCACATTTGTGATAATACAGTTCTGATATTCTTGTGACAAAGGGTAATGCTTCACACCACTGCATTCCCTGCTACTCTCACCCTGTATCTGTCCTTCTCTCAGTTCAAGTCTTAGATACAGTATGCAGTAACATGATTGTGCATGGAACTTGTCTATCGTAACTCTGTAAAGAAACAAAAATGACCCAGTTCCTACTGTGAGATTATTACCTCAAGTCTACATCTCACAGTCTCATCTTTTCCCAATCATCCAACCACATAAACTGTGTAAATCACATGTCCATTATTAATAGGATGACTTGGCATACAGATATTTGTCTGCCTCCTTTCCAGCCCAGTTCTCAGGCAAAATAAAGCTACAGCACAAGAACACATTACTGCTCTATCATATATAATATAATATCATACCAACTGTTCTAAAAATTTCCAAAATTAATCAAGTTGTGTTTGACAATACATAGATGAGAGTGAGCCAAAGGGCCACTGCTGTGATAAGGTGTACCAAAACCATCTAACAATTTTATTGTCTAAATATAGAATTTAAATGCAGAATGGAACTAATTGGTCCATCAAATCTCATTTCAGTATCTATTGTTTTTTGTTATTTTGTGGTATTACATTTTGGTTTTGTTTTATGGATATTTTTGGGATATTTGTTTCCTGTAGCTTTCCTTTAATGGGGTGGAAGCATGAGGCTTTTAGTTATAATTTCTCACAGTAGTCTTATGTATGTCCCATATAATAAGATAATTGGTATATCTGCGCAGGCCAGCTGAAAGCAGCCCTCTGTACACACACACACACACACACAATCCACATATAATGTGCAACAAACAACTTTAACAATAACTAATGGTGACAGAGCTGGCGCTAACAGTTCTAAAGAGTCAGTTGTATAGTACTGTATATATATCTTATGTATGTCCCATGTTTGAGTCCACCCACCTTTGTTGGGAGACTGTTGTATGAATACAACATACCTCCCCATAACTCTTCAAAACTCCATCCTGTGCCTCTTCAAATCTCCCACTCAAATTAATTACCTAACATTACCTCATTCTTGATGTGATACGTTGGTGATACAGTGACTGAGAACCGCTGAATTACCAAAGTAAAAAATATTTTTTTTCTAAAAAGTCAAAAGGTGACAGGACAGGCAGGTGAAGTCTGTCAGGATCTGCCTGCAGCTCTCTACATTGCATGCTACCTTGTATTGGCAGCTCCTGCCTCCTGGACCTTGGACTTATTACATTAATGTTTATCTGGCAGTATCTCTATTCACCAGAGGTGCTACTAATGTGCCTTTTCCTTTGTCAGGGGCTAACCTGTTGCACCAATTATCTCCTGATTCCCTATTTATATCTGCCTCTCTCTATTACCTAGGCTGATCATTGTTGTTTTGTTGCTATTCCTTATGGTTGTGTTCTCCTGCTTCTGTGCTCTGCGACTTTCTCATGCCTCTGCTGACATCACTATTCTGGATTTCTCTCCACTCAGCCATTCTACCTGCATCCACTGTATTCCCTTGCTGTCAGTATTCAGCTTTACTCAGAAATCCCTGTGCATTATCAGTAATATTTGGTTCGTACTATTTCCTGATTAAAACCTGCTCAATAAACATCCCGGGCTCCATAGCTGTGATGTCACTCACCGGACTGTGAGTGCCATTTCCCGTGTGTTCAGAAACCGTGGCCGTCCGCTATCCTGAAGGTCTGCGCATGTGCAGCCCTTATCAAGCCTTCAGTGCCTGTTGCTTTTAATTGATTGGATGATCAGGCAACCCTCCCTATTTAAACCACCTGTGATCATTACCTGGTTGCCTGATCTTGGAGTCTCATTCCCCATGAGCCTCTGAAGGTGTTCCTGTGTTTCCTCGTGTATTCAGCTCCTGCTGATTCCTGTTTACTGCTGTTGTGGTTTCCAGACCACTTCAACTCTCCTGTGTTCATCGTGCCTGCACTCAGCTGATTCCTATCTGCTACTACTACCAGACTCCAGTTCGTTTCAACTCTCCTGTGTTCATCGTGCCTGCACTCAGCTGATTCCTATCTGCTACTACGACCGGACTCCAGTTCGTCTCAACTCTCCTGTGTTCAGTGTGTCTGCTCACCGCTGCCTCCGTTACTACTAGAGTTCCAGATCGTCTCAACTCTCCAGTGTTTATCGTGTCAGCTCTCCGCTGCCTCCACCACTACTACTGGATACCAGACAGCCTCAACTCTCCCGTGTTCATCATGTTTCCAGTTTCACTTACTACTGCTTCCTGAGTATTGCTTCGTTGATTCTGGATTACCTGTCGTGCGCTGCACCAACCTGATTACCGCTTCCTCCCTCCAGTGGTCTCACCTTCTGCCGGCCTTCAGCCGTTCAGGTATCCCTGCACGTCTCTCTGACAGCCTGCTCTCCTGAACCGCGGTATGCATACTTTCCATTGACTTTGCTTTTGTATTGCATATCCATCTGGACTGAGTTGTGTTCTTCTCCGGAGCCTCCTATCCTCTGAAGCTATTGTTACCATTGACTTTGTTTCCTATTGCCTGGATAGCTATTGTGACTTTGTATACTTCAAGCAGCGCTTGTCCGTTATTGTTGTATTGTGGATATCATCGTGGGATCAAGTCCTGTGTGCCCCGTGTATACTCTGCTTTACATTCATCTCCTCGTGCCCCTCCTCACATATATATAGCAGTGGTACAACTTGCTGACGCAGACCACTGACTCCTGTTCCCTGTGACACCAGCTTTCAAGTATCCTTTCACATAAGCAGTGGTACAACTTGCTATACACAGACCACTGACTTCCCCGTTACCTACTTTCACCTGGATTCCATTTCCTTCACTATAGTAGTGGTACAACTTGCTATACGCAGACCACTGACTTTCCTCACGTTTACTTGTCCATCTGGTTCCTCGTGTATATACATCTACTCATTACCAGTTGCTGCTAGTCATAGACTTTCCTTGAGCATTCTCTCACCATCTGCTGAGTCTCCTGTTCCGTTGTCACCCTGCTACCAGAGAACCATAGTACCAGCTATATTACTCTGGTAAGTCCATCATCTGGTGATATCCTGGGCAAAGACTCCTAGTGCCCGTGACAGTAAGATCAGGCCATGACAGACCCAGGTGCGGAACCTTCAGCTAAAGAGATGCTGCAGTATGTGGTTACCCGTATTGAACAACAGGATGTTCGCCAACAACATTTACTGCAATGTTACCAGGGGTTAGCCTCCCAAAGAACGTCTGTGCAAAATATCACAGCTACTGTTGATCTGTGCAAAATATCACAGCTACTGTTGATACTCCTGTGCCTTCCTCCGTTTCCCCAGTGCCATCCCAGGTGTCTACTGCTTCCACGCTACACCTGCCTACTCCCTCAAAATATGATTGAGACCCCAAAACAAGCAGGGGTTTTCTAAATCAATGCTCAGTTCATTTTGAGCTTCAACCTCACAATTTCTCTACTTATCGTTCCAGAGTGGCCTATCTCATTTCCTTGTTTTCCAGACAAGCTCTCGCATGGGCTTCCCCTCTGTGGGAAAGAAATTATCCATTATTACAGGATAGTGCCAAATTTATTTCCACGTTTCGAAGTGTATTTGATGAACCTGGTCGTGTTATTTCCGCTGCATCCAGCATCCTCCATCTACGTCAGGGTTCTCGTACTGTAGGCCAGTACGTCATTCAATTTGGGATATTAGCCTCTGAACTTCAGTGGAACACTGAAGCGTTAATTGCCGCCTTCTGGCAGGGGCTTTCTGATAAAATTAAAGATGCACTGACTACTCAAGAATTACCTACTTCTCTAGAAGATTTGATTTCTCTTTGCCACCGTGTAGACATGAGATTTCGTGAAAGAGAGTCTGAAAAAACAACTTCATTTAAAGCACCTCTTCGCTCAAGCCCTCAAGTTTGCCCAGTTTCATCTCTGGTGATACCCATGGAGATAAGTCGCTCCAAATTAACTTCAGAGGAGAGGGACCGAAGAGTAAAAAATAGACTTTGTATCTATTGTGCTGATTCTACTCATATGCTCAATTCATGCCCTAAAAAATCGGGAAATGCCAGGCCCTAACCAGTTCTGGAGAGGTGAAGTTAGGGTCCCTGGAGTCCTCTCCATGTGCTACGAAATTAAAAGTTTGTGCTTTTGATGTTACAGTTTCCTTTGTTACCAAATCGTTTAAGTCCCAAGCACTTATTGACTCTGGAGCTGCAGGAAATTTTATTTCGAAATCCCTCGTGAATCAATGGTCCCTACCAGTGATTACTTTGAAAATACCTATTACTGTGACTGCTATCGATGGATCACGCATTATTAATGGTCTCATCACCCAGAGTACGTCTCCAGTAACCCCTCAAATTGGTGTATTACACCAGGAAGAAATTTCATTTTTAATTCTTCCTGTTACTACCAGTCCGATTGTATTAGGCCTTCCATGGCTTCAACGTCACTCTCCCCAGATTGACTGGCACACTCCTCAAGTTACGTCTTGGGGGCCTGAATGTCATCATCGTTGCCTCTCTCAAGTCGTTCCTCTCAAAATACAGCAATCCTCCATTTCACCTTGTTCACCGGGACTTCCTCTTCAGTATGCTTCTTTTGCTGATGTATTTGATAAAAATGTCTTCCTCCTCATCGTTCGTGGGACTGTGCGATTGATCTTCAACCTGGCAAGACTCCTCCCAGGGGACGTGTGAATCCACTTTCGTTACCTGAAACTCAAGCTACATCTGAGTACATCCAAGAGAATCTCCAGCGAGGATTTTTTCGACCTTCTACCTCTCCCGCTGGAGCAGGGTTTTTCTTCGTAAAAAAGAAGGATGGGTCATTACGCCCCTGCATAGATTTTCGCGGACTTAACGCCATAACTATCAAAAATCGGTATCCCATTCCATTAATTACTGAGTTATTTGATCGTATCAAGGGAGCCCGGATCTTTATTAAGTTGGATCTTCGTGGTGCCTACAATTTAATTCGAATCAGGTCCGGTGACGAATGGAAGACAGCTTTCAACACCAGAGATGGGCATTATGAATATTTAGTAATGCCCTTCGGGTTATGTAACGCCCCCGCTGTTTTCCAGGGTTTCATTAATGAGATCTTCCGGGACTTGTTATATGTTTGTGTCGTCGTCTATCTGGACGACATATTGATCTTTTCGCAGGACCTGCCTTCTCATCATCAACATGTGGCAGAGTTCCTTTCCAGACTCCGGAAAAATTCATTATTCTGCAAGTTAGAAAAATGTTCATTCGAGTTGCCCCAGATTCCATTTCTGGGATATATTGTCTCCGGAGTTGGTCTTCAGATGGATCCAGAAAAGGTGAATGCTGTGTTACATTGGCCTCAGCCAACTACTCTTCGTGCAATTCAGCGTTTTTTAGGTTTTGCCAATTACTATAGACGCTTCATTCAAGATTTTTCCTCGATTGCATCTCCTATTGTGGCCCTAACTCGTAAAGGGGCCAATACTAAACAATGGTCCTCTGAGGCTCTTCAAGCCTTCCAGTTTCTCAAAGAGTCCTTCTCCTCTGCTCCTGTTCTTCGACAGCCTGATGTGACGCTTCCCTTCTTCCTAGAGGTAGATGCCTCTAATGTTGGTTTAGAAGCCATTCTCTCCCAAAGATCGGAGCAACAAAAATTCCATCCTTGTGCCTTTTACTCTCGGGGGCTTCTGCCTGCGGAGAAGAATTATACCATCGGGGACAAGGAGTTGCTGGCTATTAAAGTAGCATTAGAGGAATGGAGATATTTGTTGGAGGGAGCTCGTCATCCTGTGACAATTTTTACTGATCATATTTACAGTCTGCTCAATGTTTGAATCCTCGTCAAGCAAGATGGTCTCTTTTCTTTTCTCATTTTGAACTAATCATAACCTTCAAACCAGCTGCAAAAAATAAAAAAGCAGACGCCCTATCTCGAGCTTTTGTGACGTCCTCAGACGTTGAAGATGGTCCCAACCACTCTATATTAGACCCCAAATGTGTTTCTCTGGCTGCTTCTTCCACTAAGGTGCTACCATTTGGGAGAACCCTCGTGCCTCCTGCTCTTAGGAAGAAAATCCTTTCATGGTTTCACTCTTCTCGTTTTTCTGGACACTCTGGTGAACGCAAGACCTTTGAAATTCTTTCTTGAAGTTACTGGTGGCCTTCTATGAGGAAAGATGTCAAAGATTTTGTGGCTGCGTGTCAATTGTGTTCCCAGTTTAAGACTCCCCGCAGAACTCCAGCGGGTTTGCTTCAACCACTACCCATTCCTTCCAAGCCGTGGACCCATATTAGTATGGACTTTGTTACTGATCTTCCTCCTAGTAAAAACTGCAATACTATTTGGGTAGTGGTGGACAGATTTTCGAAGATGGCACATTTCGTTCCTTTGACTGGTTTACCTTCTTCATCTACTCTGGCTGATTATTTCATTAAAGAAATCTTCCGTATTCATGGATTCCCTTCCGAGATTGTTTCAGATAGAGGAGTACAATTCGTTTCCAGATTCTGGCGGGCCCTCTGTAAGACCTTGGGTATCCGATTATCACTCTCATCCTCCTACCATCCTCAATCAATAGGACAAACCGAAAGGGTCAATCAAGATCTTGAGACTTTTATAAGGATGTTCTCTTCAGCCAACCAAGACAACTGGGTAGATTTGCTTCTATGGGCTGAATTCGCTCATAACAATATGTATCATGAGTCATCTTCTAAAACTCCATTCTTTGTGGTTTACGGTCACCATCCGTCTTTTCCGGAATTTCCTGCCCTCCCTCCCACCCAAGTTCCTGCTGTATAGACTGTTTGTCAGACCTTCAAAAATATTTGGTCTCAGGTCAAAACCTGTTTAAAGAAAACATCTGCCAGATATAAGTCTTTTGCAGATAAAAAGAGACGGGCTATTCCACCACTGAAAATCGGAGATTGTGTTTGGTTATCAACCAAAAATATTCGTTTGAAGGTCCCATCTATGAAGTTCGCTCCTCGTTTTATTGGTCCGTATAGGATCATTCAAGTGATAAATCCAGTTTGTTTCAAACTTCTACTACCTAAGAACCTTCGTATTTCCAATGCCTTCCATGTGTCTTTGCTCAAACCTCTTATCATCAACCGTTTCTCGGTCCCTCCTTCAGCACCTCGGCCAGTTCAAATTCATCAAGAGGAGGACTTTGAGATTACTCACATATTGGATGCAAAAATTTCGAGAGGAGTTCTTCGTTTCCTCGTTCATTGGAAGGGCTTTGGTCCTGAAGAGCGGTCATGGATCAAAGCAGAGGATCTCAACGCTCCAGCTCTTCTTAAGAAGTTTTATTCCAAGTTTCCGGACAAACGCGGTTCCAGGTGTTCTGTGCCCACCTTTAAAAGGGGGGGTACTGTCACTCACCGAACTGTGAGTGCCATTTCCCGTGTGTTCAGGAACCATGGCCGTCCGCCATCCTGAAGGTCTGCGCATGTGCAGCCCTAATCAAGCCTTCAGTGCCTGTTGCTTTTAATTGATTGGATGATCAGGCAACCCTCCCTATTTAAACCACCTGTGATCATTACCTGGTTGCCTGATCTTGGAGTCTCATTCCCCATGAGCCTCTGAAGGTGTTCCTGTGTTTCCTCGTGTATTCAGCTCCTGCTGATTCCTGTTTACTGCTATTGTGGTTTCCAGACCACTTCAACTCTCCTGTGTTCATCGTGCCTGCACTCAGCTGATTCCTATCTGCTACTACTACCGGACTCCAGTTCGTTTCAACTCTCCTGTGTTCATCGTGCCTGCACTCAGCTGATTCCTATCTGCTACTACGACCGGACTCCAGTTCGTCTCAACTCTCCTGTGTTCAGCGTGTCTGCTCACCGTTGCCTCCGTTACTACTACAGAGTTCCAGATCGTCACAACTCTCCAGTGTTTATCGTGTCAGCTCTCCGCTGCCTCCACCACTACTACTGGATACCAGACAGCCTCAACTCTCCCGTGTTCATCATGTTTCCAGTTTCACTTACTACTGCTTCCTGAGTATTGCTTCGTTGATTCTGGATTACCTGTCGTGCGCTGCACCAACCTGATTACCGCTTCTTCCCTCCAGTGGTCTCACCTTCTGCCGGCCTTCAGCCGTTCAGGTATCCCTGCACGTCTCTCTGACAGCCTGCTCTCCTGAACCGCGGTATGCATACTTTCCATTGACTTTGCTTTTGTATTGCATATCCATCTGGACTGAGTTGTGTTCTTCTCCGGAGCCTCCTATCCTCTGAAGCTATTGTTACCATTGACTTTGTTTCCTATTGCCTGGATAGCTATTGTGACTTTGTATACTTCAAGCAGCGCTTCTCCGTTATTGTTGTATTGTGGATATCATCGTGGGATCAAGTTCTGTGTGCCCAGTGTATACTCTGCTTTACATTCATCTCCTCGTGCCCCTCCTCACATATATATAGCAGTGGTACAACTTGCTGACGCAGACCACTGACTCCTGTTCCCTGTGACACCAGCTTTCAAGTATCCTTTCACATAAGCAGTGGTACAACTTGCTATACGCAGACCACTGACTTCCCCGTTACCTACTTTCACCTGGATTCCATTTCCTTCACTATAGACAGCGGTACAACTTGCTATACGCAGACCGCTGACTCTCACTACCTCCTCGCTACTCCTGGACATTCCTCCTCACTATAGTAGTGGTACAACTTGCTATACGCAGACCACTGACTTTCCTCACGTTTACTTGTCCATCTGGTTCCTCGTGTATATACATCTACTCATTACCAGTTGCTGCTAGTCATAGACTTTCCTTGAGCATTCTCTCACCATCTGCTGAGTCTCCTGTTCCGTTGTTACCCTGCTACCAGAGAACCATAGTACCAGCTATATTACTCTGGTAAGTCCATCATCTGGTGATATCCTGGGCAAAGACTCCTAGTGCCCGTGACAGTAAGATCAGGCCATGACAGACCCAGGTGCGGAACCTTCAGCTAAAGAGATGCTGCAGTATGTGGTTACCCGTATTGAACAACAGGATGTTCGCCAACAACATTTACTGCAATGTTACCAGGGGTTAGCCTCCCAAAGAACGTCTGTGCAAAATATCACAGCTACTGTTGATCTGTGCAAAATATCACAGCTACTGTTGATACTCCTGTGCCTTCCTCCGTTTCCCCAGTGCCATCCCAGGTGTCTACTGCTTCCACGCTACACCTGCCTACTCCCTCAAAATATGATTGAGACCCCAAAACAAGCAGGGGTTTTCTAAATCAATGCTCAGTTCATTTTGAGCTTCAACCTCACAATTTCTCTACTTATCGTTCCAGAGTGGCCTATCTCATTTCCTTGTTTTCCAGACAAGCTCTCGCATGGGCTTCCCCTCTGTGGGAAAGAAATTATCCATTATTACAGGATAGTGCCAAATTTATTTCCACGTTTCGAAGTGTATTTGATGAACCTGGTCGTGTTATTTCCGCTGCATCCAGCATCCTCCATCTACGTCAGGGTTCTCGTACTGTAGGCCAGTACGTCATTCAATTTGGGATATTAGCCTCTGAACTTCAGTGGAACACTGAAGCGTTAATTGCCGCCTTCTGGCAGGGGCTTTCTGATAAAATTAAAGATGCACTGACTACTCAAGAATTACCTACTTCTCTAGAAGATTTGATTTCTCTTTGCCACCGTGTAGACATGAGATTTCGTGAAAGAGAGTCTGAAAAAACAACTTCATTTAAAGCACCTCTTCGCTCAAGCCCTCAAGTTTGCCCAGTTTCATCTCTGGTGATACCCATGGAGATAAGTCGCTCCAAATTAACTTCAGAGGAGAGGGACCGAAGAGTAAAAAATAGACTTTGTATCTATTGTGCTGATTCTACTCATATGCTCAATTCATGCCCTAAAAAATCGGGAAATGCCAGGCCCTAACCAGTTCTGGAGAGGTGAAGTTAGGGTCCCTGGAGTCCTCTCCATGTTCTACGAAATTAAAAGTTTGTGCTTTTGATGTTACAGTTTCCTTTGTTACCAAATCGTTTAAGTCCCAAGCACTTATTGACTCTGGAGCTGCAGGAAATTTTATTTCGAAATCCCTCGTGAATCAATGGTCCCTACCAGTGATTACTTTGAAAATACCTATTACTGTGACTGCTATCGATGGATCACGCATTATTAATGGTCTCATCACCCAGAGTACGTCTCCAGTAACCCCTCAAATTGGTGTATTACACCAGGAAGAAATTTCATTTTTAATTCTTCCTGTTACTACCAGTCCGATTGTATTAGGCCTTCCATGGCTTCAACGTCACTCTCCCCAGATTGACTGGCACACTCCTCAAGTTACGTCTTGGGGGCCTGAATGTCATCATCGTTGCCTCTCTCAAGTCGTTCCTCTCAAAATACAGCAATCCTCCATTTCACCTTGTTCACCGGGACTTCCTCTTCAGTATGCTTCTTTTGCTGATGTATTTGATAAAAATGTCTTCCTCCTCATCGTTCGTGGGACTGTGCGATTGATCTTCAACCTGGCAAGACTCCTCCCAGGGGACGTGTGAATCCACTTTCGTTACCTGAAACTCAAGCTACATCTGAGTACATCCAAGAGAATCTCCAGCGAGGATTTTTTCGACCTTCTACCTCTCCCGCTGGAGCAGGGTTTTTCTTCGTAAAAAAGAAGGATGGGTCATTACGCCCCTGCATAGATTTTCGCGGACTTAACGCCATAACTATCAAAAATCGGTATCCCATTCCATTAATTACTGAGTTATTTGATCGTATCAAGGGAGCCCGGATCTTTATTAAGTTGGATCTTCGTGGTGCCTACAATTTAATTCGAATCAGGTCCGGTGACGAATGGAAGACAGCTTTCAACACCAGAGATGGGCATTATGAATATTTAGTAATGCCCTTCGGGTTATGTAACGCCCCCGCTGTTTTCCAGGGTTTCATTAATGAGATCTTCCGGGACTTGTTATATGTTTGTGTCGTCGTCTATCTGGACGACATATTGATCTTTTCGCAGGACCTGCCTTCTCATCATCAACATGTGGCAGAGTTCCTTTCCAGACTCCGGAAAAATTCATTATTCTGCAAGTTAGAAAAATGTTCATTCGAGTTGCCCCAGATTCCATTTCTGGGATATATTGTCTCCGGAGTTGGTCTTCAGATGGATCCAGAAAAGGTGAATGCTGTGTTACATTGGCCTCAGCCAACTACTCTTCGTGCAATTCAGCGTTTTTTAGGTTTTGCCAATTACTATAGACGCTTCATTCAAGATTTTTCCTCGATTGCATCTCCTATTGTGGCCCTAACTCGTAAAGGGGCCAATACTAAACAATGGTCCTCTGAGGCTCTTCAAGCCTTCCAGTTTCTCAAAGAGTCCTTCTCCTCTGCTCCTGTTCTTCGACAGCCTGATGTGACGCTTCCCTTCTTCCTAGAGGTAGATGCCTCTAATGTTGGTTTAGAAGCCATTCTCTCCCAAAGATCGGAGCAACAAAAATTCCATCCTTGTGCCTTTTACTCTCGGGGGCTTCTGCCTGCGGAGAAGAATTATACCATCGGGGACAAGGAGTTGCTGGCTATTAAAGTAGCATTAGAGGAATGGAGATATTTGTTGGAGGGAGCTCGTCATCCTGTGACAATTTTTACTGATCATATTTACAGTCTGCTCAATGTTTGAATCCTCGTCAAGCAAGATGGTCTCTTTTCTTTTCTCATTTTGAACTAATCATAACCTTCAAACCAGCTGCAAAAAATAAAAAAGCAGACGCCCTATCTCGAGCTTTTGTGACGTCCTCAGACGTTGAAGATGGTCCCAACCACTCTATATTAGACCCCAAATGTGTTTCTCTGGCTGCTTCTTCCACTAAGGTGCTACCATTTGGGAGAACCCTCGTGCCTCCTGCTCTTAGGAAGAAAATCCTTTCATGGTTTCACTCTTCTCGTTTTTCTGGACACTCTGGTGAACGCAAGACCTTTGAAATTCTTTCTTGAAGTTACTGGTGGCCTTCTATGAGGAAAGATGTCAAAGATTTTGTGGCTGCGTGTCAATTGTGTTCCCAGTTTAAGACTCCCCGCAGAACTCCAGCGGGTTTGCTTCAACCACTACCCATTCCTTCCAAGCCGTGGACCCATATTAGTATGGACTTTGTTACTGATCTTCCTCCTAGTAAAAACTGCAATACTATTTGGGTAGTGGTGGACAGATTTTCGAAGATGGCACATTTCGTTCCTTTGACTGGTTTACCTTCTTCATCTACTCTGGCTGATTATTTCATTAAAGAAATCTTCCGTATTCATGGATTCCCTTCCGAGATTGTTTCAGATAGAGGAGTACAATTCGTTTCCAGATTCTGGCGGGCCCTCTGTAAGACCTTGGGTATCCGATTATCACTCTCATCCTCCTACCATCCTCAATCAATAGGACAAACCGAAAGGGTCAATCAAGATCTTGAGACTTTTATAAGGATGTTCTCTTCAGCCAACCAAGACAACTGGGTAGATTTGCTTCTATGGGCTGAATTCGCTCATAACAATATGTATCATGAGTCATCTTCTAAAACTCCATTCTTTGTGGTTTACGGTCACCATCCGTCTTTTCCGGAATTTCCTGCCCTCCCTCCCACCCAAGTTCCTGCTGTATAGACTGTTTGTCAGACCTTCAAAAATATTTGGTCTCAGGTCAAAACCTGTTTAAAGAAAACATCTGCCAGATATAAGTCTTTTGCAGATAAAAAGAGACGGGCTATTCCACCACTGAAAATCGGAGATTGTGTTTGGTTATCAACCAAAAATATTCGTTTGAAGGTCCCATCTATGAAGTTCGCTCCTCGTTTTATTGGTCCGTATAGGATCATTCAAGTGATAAATCCAGTTTGTTTCAAACTTCTACTACCTAAGAACCTTCGTATTTCCAATGCCTTCCATGTGTCTTTGCTCAAACCTCTTATCATCAACCGTTTCTCGGTCCCTCCTTCAGCACCTCGGCCAGTTCAAATTCATCAAGAGGAGGACTTTGAGATTACTCACATATTGGATGCAAAAATTTCGAGAGGAGTTCTTCGTTTCCTCGTTCATTGGAAGGGCTTTGGTCCTGAAGAGCGGTCATGGATCAAAGCAGAGGATCTCAACGCTCCAGCTCTTCTTAAGAAGTTTTATTCCAAGTTTCCGGACAAACGCGGTTCCAGGTGTTCTGTGCCCACCTTTAAAAGGGGGGGTACTGTCACTCACCGAACTGTGAGTGCCATTTCCCGTGTGTTCAGGAACCATGGCCGTCCGCCATCCTGAAGGTCTGCGCATGTGCAGCCCTAATCAAGCCTTCAGTGCCTGTTGCTTTTAATTGATTGGATGATCAGGCAACCCTCCCTATTTAAACCACCTGTGATCATTACCTGGTTGCCTGATCTTGGAGTCTCATTCCCCATGAGCCTCTGAAGGTGTTCCTGTGTTTCCTCGTGTATTCAGCTCCTGCTGATTCCTGTTTACTGCTATTGTGGTTTCCAGACCACTTCAACTCTCCTGTGTTCATCGTGCCTGCACTCAGCTGATTCCTATCTGCTACTACTACCGGACTCCAGTTCGTTTCAACTCTCCTGTGTTCATCGTGCCTGCACTCAGCTGATTCCTATCTGCTACTACGACCGGACTCCAGTTCGTCTCAACTCTCCTGTGTTCAGCGTGTCTGCTCACCGTTGCCTCCGTTACTACTACAGAGTTCCAGATCGTCACAACTCTCCAGTGTTTATCGTGTCAGCTCTCCGCTGCCTCCACCACTACTACTGGATACCAGACAGCCTCAACTCTCCCGTGTTCATCATGTTTCCAGTTTCACTTACTACTGCTTCCTGAGTATTGCTTCGTTGATTCTGGATTACCTGTCGTGCGCTGCACCAACCTGATTACCGCTTCTTCCCTCCAGTGGTCTCACCTTCTGCCGGCCTTCAGCCGTTCAGGTATCCCTGCACGTCTCTCTGACAGCCTGCTCTCCTGAACCGCGGTATGCATACTTTCCATTGACTTTGCTTTTGTATTGCATATCCATCTGGACTGAGTTGTGTTCTTCTCCGGAGCCTCCTATCCTCTGAAGCTATTGTTACCATTGACTTTGTTTCCTATTGCCTGGATAGCTATTGTGACTTTGTATACTTCAAGCAGCGCTTCTCCGTTATTGTTGTATTGTGGATATCATCGTGGGATCAAGTTCTGTGTGCCCAGTGTATACTCTGCTTTACATTCATCTCCTCGTGCCCCTCCTCACATATATATAGCAGTGGTACAACTTGCTGACGCAGACCACTGACTCCTGTTCCCTGTGACACCAGCTTTCAAGTATCCTTTCACATAAGCAGTGGTACAACTTGCTATACGCAGACCACTGACTTCCCCGTTACCTACTTTCACCTGGATTCCATTTCCTTCACTATAGACAGCGGTACAACTTGCTATACGCAGACCGCTGACTCTCACTACCTCCTCGCTACTCCTGGACATTCCTCCTCACTATAGTAGTGGTACAACTTGCTATACGCAGACCACTGACTTTCCTCACGTTTACTTGTCCATCTGGTTCCTCGTGTATATACATCTACTCATTACCAGTTGCTGCTAGTCATAGACTTTCCTTGAGCATTCTCTCACCATCTGCTGAGTCTCCTGTTCCGTTGTTACCCTGCTACCAGAGAACCATAGTACCAGCTATATTACTCTGGTAAGTCCATCATCTGGTGATATCCTGGGCAAAGACTCCTAGTGCCCGTGACATATTATTTCCATTAAAGCGTGACAAAGTTGGGCCTCTCATTCACCTTAGACCCCAAGTCTGTCTGAGCTCCTTAAAGCTGTACCCCCTGTACCACCCCTGATGGCCTCTATGACCATTAGTGCCTAGTAACGTCCTGAAATGTGCTTTTTTTTTGGGCTAGTGTGGTTGTTGGGACAAGGAAATTCTATATCTTGGGAAGTTGCTTGAGAACAGGAAGACTTTGGGCCAGAGTTTACAAAATGTAATATCCAGTTATTAACCATATCAGGTATAATGTGTGGAAGGCCCCCTAAAGTACCACCAAACCCCAAAAATGAAATTTTCAGATATGAACCAGGAAGGCAAAAATACTTTTGTTCAGTGTTTTCTCTCACTGTAGCTCTGTTTAAATGTATAAAAATACATTCCAACTTCATTACAGACATCTCCAACTCCTCTCACATCTTTAAGACAGGGATGGGACCTCATGCAGGTTAAAACTGCTGGACACTTTTGATTTTCTATGAAAGAATTTGAGTAAGTTTTCTTACTTAAGTTTTCTGGACAAAACCATGTTACAATGTAAGGGGTGTTAAATACTGACTGTTTTTTCATGTAGCACACAAATATCAACTTTAAATTTCAATGTACAAATAAGCTATCAAGTATTTGTGTGCTACATGAAAAAACAGCCAGTATTTTCCTTATATGCAAAATAATTAACCCTTTTATTATATTATGGTTTTGTCCAGAAAACATAAATAAGAAAACTTACTCAATTTCTTGCCTAAGTTCCTTAATGAATCAGGCCCTTTATCACTTATCCTGGACTGCCACTGTAGAACACATGTTGTGAAATGATCTTAGATGGAAACGTTACCTAGGACCTCCAAGGAGGACATGCGTAGCAGAATTAGGGATAGGGCTTCTATCTTAACTCTTATTAAAGAAAACTCATCCAAAATTATATATGAGATAGCACCTTGTACCTAAAATACTGCATAGGACATTTCCAGCTACTTCCCTCTTATGCTGGATGGGGGAAAAGAGATGACCTTACCCATATTTGGTGGCATTGCACTAAGATCTTATATTCTAGAGGGAAATTAATTTGACGATTGCACATATACTAGACACTACATTTCATCTTTTTCCCTGGTCTGCTCTCTTGTGCCTCCTTATTCTTGGTTTAGGCCCTCAGTGCAGTCAACTTATTGCTCATATAGCAAATGCAGCCAAATCATCAATAGCTACATTTTGGAAGGACCTGTGCTCAACCCTCCAAAATGTTAAAAATAAAATTTGGTTTATTGTTCCTATGGAAAAAAATCCTTTTCGAATGCATTGAAAGGCAGACAAATTTGATCAATTTGATACCATCTGGGAGCCCTGGTTCACATTTATAATGATTGCTGCTGCTGATTATGATAATGATTTGCCTCCCCCACTCCTGTCACTCCATAATTGCCAAATATCATGTTCTATACTAGCGCTTTACATTGTAATCAACAACTGAATCTGGCCCTAGTATAACAGCCTGATGGGAATGAGATATATTTTTCCTCTCGCTGTCAGTCTCTCACTCAGTTTTGCCGCTTTCCCTACTTTTTCACCACCCTTCCCCTTAATAAAGTTAAACTGTCAAATTGACATAAAGGTAATGTTTCCTTTTCTGTTTTTGCCTTTTTTTCATTGATCTACTGTTGAACATTTTGTTTGTTCTTATTTATTAAGGGTGTATAAATTGTCAGTTCAAATAAAAAGATTAAAAAAAAAACCCCACCCATCCTAAGTACGGTACATCACGCTGCTGCCTAACCTCTTAGTTGATTTCTTTATATAATGCAACTTGTCCTTTAAATTCCTTTCCCTTTAATGATGCATTATTTATATTGATGTATGCCCATAAAGAGCCATATAATCCATATAATGTCTACAGTACCCACATTTATCCATTACATATATATTATATATGCACACACACACACATATATATATATATATATATATATATATATATATATATACATATACACACAGAATATCGTTAAATGGTTGAATCTAAGATGGGCCCAACCCCCCTGCAAACCCTCACATTTACTAATTACGCTACAAGATTTTTGCTAATTATGCTGATAGATCTTAGGCTCACTTTGGTGTGACGATTACCTGCTTTCACATAAGTGGTGTCATGTCCTTCTATAACAATAGTTGTCTCTCCTATGCTCCATAGGCAAGCGAGTTAAAAGTTGAGCCCTGGCAAATGCTCATTATGCCCTTTATATTAAAGCCGCTCTGAAGTGTCTTGAACTCTAGTCCTGGTAATATATTATAGTGTAATAAAACAGATCTGAAGATAAAGATAATTGCAGAGTGTAGCAAAAAAAATCATCATGGCAGCGGAGTACAAAGGAAATCTGTAACTTGACAATTTCTAAGCAGAGGATGTAAAAATAAAAAATAAAAAAAAAGATTAAGCTTAAGCTAGCGAACATGAATCTGAATGCAAATTACTGTTACCATGTTAGGGCAAGCTGTAACACTACACGTACACATCAGCGCGTTTCATTGCTTCAGTCTGTATTACATTTTCCCTGTGCTTTACAGACAACAATGATTTACCTCTGTAGCTTCAATGTCTTTAATGCCACTGCTGGCTTACATCAGAAATGAACATTCATGCTTCTCTTCATAGTTTTTCCTTTGGGCCCAATGGTCCAATAATTCTTACAGACAGCTGTAGCCTCACAATTTATTTTTTGGCGACATCACTTTGATTGGAATGAGTACACTGGTATTTGGGGACAGAGAGCTTGCAAAGGGCTGGTGGCAGATGGAAAGAAATCTGTCCACTTTGCCTTCACCTCTACATGAGCATACAGTCATCAATTTGATCCATTAAGGAGTTGTCACTCAGCCCATCCAGGGTTTCTGGTAACCAGATTAGCTGATAAACAATATGGATGCAAAGAACACTTTGGAGGCAAAATATAGATTGCGGGCAAATTGAAAATCCAACAGCCAATTTCTGTAATGACTGTAATATTTTAAGTGATTATGTTTGCCACTTCTGATTTCTCCTTAGAGACGACATTTTTTTAATTAAAATTTAGGCAGTGAGAGCAGCTGAGATATGAGAAATAGAGGGATAAACAGGAAAGAGATTAATGGGGAAACGCTTTTGAATATTATAACATATCTGCATTCTGATTAATTATATAGTAATTGAAATAGCTTTAGTCTCAGGTGTATATCTTTTACATTAAGCATTTATGTCTGTGCATAGACAATAATAATACACAATACTGATCCGCCGCTTGACAAAGCCCTGCAGATGTGTGAAATGTATTGAG
Organism: Mixophyes fleayi; assembly: GCF_038048845.1. Classification (NCBI taxonomy): domain Eukaryota; kingdom Metazoa; phylum Chordata; class Amphibia; order Anura; family Limnodynastidae; genus Mixophyes; species Mixophyes fleayi. The sequence goes on from NC_134405.1 coordinate 164,379,878, forward strand.
TGTTAATAAACTGTAAACAATACAGCTTAGAAACAAATTAGCTATATAACTGGAGACAGAGGTACATTTCACACTCTCTTTACTAATGTACTACAAGAATGGTAGAAACGATAAAAAGAAATATATTTAGCACATTGCTTACAGTTGTATATTACATTCAACCGCGGGCCACAAAAATCAATTTTCCTGCACTACGCATGCACAGTAAAATGCAGATATATTTAGAGTTAAGCACAATTTGCACTTGTGGTTCCCTACGACTCAGGGGCATGCAAGCGCAAGTCAAGTACCTGTAAGTGTAGGTTCCTAGGCATATCTGTTGCTGCTCCCAAAGGGCTATTGTAAAAATACATGCTGATGATGAGGATATATAGCTGGAGCCGGTTACCAATCAAGCAGTGGGTCATGGGCACAGGATCTCTGTGCAAAAGTGGCAACCAGCATCAGACTGTGCAAAGCTGGGCTGGTCATACTACAACAAGGCCACCCACCGCATGTTATAATGTGAAAGCAGCCCTATGCCAGTCTGCGTGGGGCAGAAAATCATAAAGGAATCTGGTTCACAAAAATAAAATACAGCCCAATGGATCTTAAGATATGTGCAAAATACACATGTAAGCCATAATTTTATTTAGGTTTGCGTCTACGTTCGACCTACTCTAAATCAGGCCCTAAATGTGTTTATCCATGTCACATTTAGTTTGCTAATATTAGCATAGCGAACAGTACTCAGTAGGGGGCAGTTGAAGTCTGGCAATTTAGCAGTACATAGTTACCAACAGTATCCACATTTGCTCTGCTAATGAACAGCTACATATGTACTTTCCATACATTGCACTCTCAGTAGATATACAGTATAATACTGAACCCCAAGGGTAACAATGGTACTACTCTGGATGAAAAGGAAGCCAAAAAGATAAAGCTAGGCATTTTGTAAAAGTTGCAAAATCTACCTATAGTGCATACAGTGTGCCTGCACTGGGGCCCATGGGCCATCTCCATATTTACACTTTTTACTGATGAAGTTTGATGCTGATAAGTACTTTCACTCTGGTGACAAGGCCATACATCTGGCAACATAAGTGTCACCAGCTTCTAATTGTGGAAGTAACCAGCTAAAAGTTGAAAGTGCTAACTCTTATGCTGTGTTTCATTACACTGAAGCCTACAAGGATGTTCTTTGATCAGCACACTGGGATCGAGGTATGATTATATTATTTGAAAATATTATTAGTGCTATATGCCTATTAATACCTGTAGGCACCTTTATGTCATATTACCAATGATGGGCATATTAACTAACACTACAGGTAATGAGTGTGTTGCTGGGTATTGCTACTCACGGGCATATAAATGGGCATTAGTACTGACAAGAATATTAATGATCATTACCAGGGATATGTGTGCAAACAGGGATATGTGTGCCAATGGTTCTATTAATGAGCATTACTACTGATGGACAGGTTAATGGACATTACAACTGATGGTCGTATTAATGGACATTACTACTTATGGTCATATTATTAGCCATTTTTTGAAGCTTTATGTAGCATATTAATTGGCATTAATATTAGTATTGTGCTTATTGTGATATATTAGTCGTAATAAGCCAATTAACAGACATTACTTTTAGTATTTTGCATATCTGCTAATGAGAATATTATGGGGCATGTCTTCTCATGGGTATGTTACTGGGCAATACTACACCTTCACCTTATGCAACATAAAAGTTAGAATCACTCATAATTGGGGTGGCTATATTTTTATAGGTGTATTTTGTAGCAGTATTTATGTCATTGTTGCTGCATAATATAGGGATGTTGTGGATTAGCAGTATATAGGTTATTGTGATTGTATAATGTGACAAAAATTGTGACTGCATAATATGGGTCTATTTGTAAGCAGTACAACATATATAAATGCAGTGTATGGTACCTTGTTGAGCTTTTTAAACATTTTAATTATATATCACTCTGGGAAGGAGAGGTTGGGGGGGGGGGGGCTATTTATAATGTCTGCTCTCAGGCCCTCTATTGTGTTGATCTATCACTGTGGTGTAAATTAATAAATGAAAAGTTGCCTGAAAGTGGAAAATCTTTTCAATGAAAGAATATTTCAAACCTGTGTAATTAAAACTATAAGAACCAGTGGTCGAAGTGAGGGTGTATACAGTGACATGCCATACTGTAAATTTTCCTACTGCCTTCATCGTAAAACAATTAAATTTCATTAACTAACATTCCCATTACATCTTTCATATCGCCACTTCTAAAGTCCACTTCGACCACTCATAAGAACTATAAACACAAACTAAAATTTGAAGCACAAGAAGAAATGTTAACACCTATCAAGGTGTGGCCAAACCAAACAATGAGCAAAAAGACAAGCAAAATATATAGCACATAGAAGAAATGTATCCTCACTCAGAAATTAAAGCCAGTGTGAAATAAATGTATCTTGCCTTTATTAAGATTATGTACACACTTCCCATCAAAGTCACTATTTTGGGCCACACACAGGGTATTTTATTAAAACAGTAGAGAGATAGAGACTGGAGAGGTTACAGGGATCCCAAATGAGATAAAATAAGTAGAGGTAGTAAAGGTGTCAGCCATAAAATGATAGCAACCTGAGTATCGCCAAACTTATCTGTATTTGAGTCTGGTGTTGAATGCGCAGGTGTCTCATCATAGAGGCACCCAAAGTTATGGTGAGACTGCATTTGCATGTACTCTAACTGTGCTTGGGCTGAGTTAAGGGAGTAAACAGTCTTTTTAATAAAGGGAGATAAGTCCTTAAACCTGCAAAAGGGGATTTTTCACAGGATTTAGGGCTTCTCTCTATTTACCAAATCTCCCAGCTGATAAAGGCTTTCAGTCCCAGTTCACATGCCCGAGTCACATGCAGCAATAGAAATCTAGTTATCAGGGGGCCTTAATAAATAGCCCCCTAAGAAAGAGAGTGATTTTTAACAATGCAAGAGTGTCAGATGTTAAGTGATGTGCTATCACAGGTGTTGAATTCTACAGAGTAGTGTTGTGTTTATGTCATAGTTGCCTACTCTCCGTCTCTCATATTTCTGGGAGAGCAGGGCAACCTCCAGGCAGGGCCGGATTTACCACTAGACAACCTAGGCAACTGCCTAGGGCCTAGCGGTCCCCAGAGGGCCCCCTTAAAGCCGACGGTGAGCGGGGTAGGCAAGGAGGAGGGGCGCTCCCCTCCGCCTGCCATCCCACTCTGTCTGCCGGCATAGCAAAAAAAAAATTGCAGCCAAGTTAATAAAGAAAAAAAAACCCAAAAACAGTCACCAGATCGCGGAGCGGCTCCCGGCAGTCTCCTCTCCTCCTCACTCCCACTAAATGTCAGGCGCGACGTCATCACGCCCGACTTCATTTTCAGTGAGGATTCAGCAAGGAGCAGCGGCAGTGCGTCAAAGAAGAAAAAAGAATGCAAGACAAGAAGAACAGAAAAGAAGAGAAAAAGGCAATAGAAAGGTAAGTAAAATTGTTATATTATGTACATATTGAGTGTGTGGGCAGGCATTGTATTTATATTATGTGTGTGTGAGGGGTAGCATATTTGTATTTGTGTGTGCGTGTGTGTGTGTGGCCAGCGTATTTGTATTGTGTGTGTGTGAGGGGCCAGCATAGTTGTATTGTGTGTGTGTGCGGTGAGGGGCCAACGTATTTGTATTGTGTGTGTGTGTGAGGGGCTATGGATTTTTTCAGGGAGGGGGGCCCGGGAGGGGGGGGCCCAAACCAGTTTCTTGCCTAGGGCCCCATGAGGTCTAAATTCAGCTCTGCCTCCAGGATAAAGCCCACTTTATTAGTAAAGTGGGTGAGGCTTAGTGACACGATTATCACATCATGGCCCCACCCCCTGTTGTAATTGGCCAAAATGGTGACATTTGCTTAGGGGATAGGGCCACAAAGATGCAAATCCAAGAGCTCCGCCCCACATACCCTCCTCTCCCTGGATCTCCTGGAGGCCAACGAGTAAAAGTTGGCAAGTATAGTTTATATGATTACTACTGCCATTTAGTGTCACATAATCTACTAGTGATTTGTTCTTTAAAAGTGAGACTGTAAATAAGATAATGTAAGTAATATAATACAACCTCATTTATATTATCCTATAAATATTCATTTTATCAAAGTAAACCGGACACCACTACACCTATTGCATCTTCATACACCAGTTCTACTGTTATCCAACCTGCATGTGATCATTTAAACCTGGAGGTGGGAGAGACTCAGCTACCGCCTGGTGATTGAACCAGGGATGACTGACGAAAGTTAGGACCGTCATACTACCACCCCACCATCATGTGTTAAATATATTAGTGTGCTGGAAAATAATGTACCCTAGTTTTAAACAACAAAATATGGTGCTTTATCTTGTACAGAAAGTCTACATACTAGATAATATTGGGAACATTTTAAGCAATAAAACCTTCCCAATACCCTGTCACCTTTCAGGCTTCTTTTACAGTTCAATAAAATTAGACTCCAAGACAAAAAAAATAGCTCAAATCCAACTGTGTTAATCATTACTACTCTTCACACAAAAAAACAGGAATTTGACAAAGAGGAGACAGGATGCAAAGAACCAAGTATGCATTATTATGTCAACCTTCCAACGTGTCAGCATAATATTTAATTGGCTCGTCTTCAAACCCTCATACTACAATCACCTAGCTGATTGTGACAAGTACACTGGAAAGCTACATAAAAATGAAACACTGTTCCCTTAGTCACTGTCAGTCTGCTTGGGGGTTTGTAGACGTCTGGACAATTATAATGAATATAAAAAGAAATGCTGTCAATTATGCTGCCTATCTTTCATCTTCAGAATTTGCATTAACATCTTCCACATTTAAGAAATAAAATACAAATTATTTTTACTATTTCAATTTAACTAATCTTTTTTAATGCTCAAATATAATGAAATAAAATTTGCACAATTCAAGCCCGCACAGACAAAAGCAATGTACACTTGTTTTAAGTAAGGCAAAAATAAAATTTGTCCTTTACACTCATAGGGGGGGTATTCAATTGTTAGCGAGATCGCTGAAATACTCGCGCTCCAAAAATATTACCGTTAATAAGGTAATATTGCGCGTAAATACCGTTAATACGGTAATTTAGTCGCTGGATTTCAGCTCGCAGCGCTCAGGGAGCTGCGAGCTGAAATCCAGCAAGTTAATTACCGTATTAACAGTATTTACGCGCAATATTACCGTATTAACGGTAATATTTTTGGAGCGTGAGTATTTCAGCGATCTCGCTAACAATTGAATACCCCCCATAGAGGCAGATTCAATTCTGCACATAGTGCTTATCAGCTACTACAGTAGAGGAATCTCTGTACCTCTATGAGGTGTAAGCAGTAATGAGCTAAGATTTCAGGCCGGACATCGCCGCACAGCATTCACGCAGGAAGTTCCATCTGCACTTTGCATAGAATTGAAATTGCCCCATTAGGCTTAAATATGATTTCACAAGGTGTGAGGATACCACCCTTAGCTGGGATGGCAGTTACCCTCTGTGGGATTGAACTCACTCGGGTAGACCAGAATATATCCAAAATAAGACTTTATTACGACAGCACAACACCACAAGACATTCACAAGTTACAGGGTAATTGGTAGCATGTATCCTCCAGCAGCCTCTTGCAGTCAGCACTCCAAAGTAATAATCTCGGTCTCTTTCAGAGTCTTATCCTCCCGCAATATTACCACTACCGTTTAGCAAAACAGTTATGGTGTCTCCCAGCCTGGGTTACTGGCTGGGAGGGTTCCCACCAGCGGCATCACAATGCCTGGCCAGAGTCCTTTACGCTGATGTCTTGTACACCAGGATCCTCCAAGCTAGAATAGCTCCTTTGACAGTCTGCTCTCCCTATATTCTTCCCTGTATACACAGGAAGTAGTGTCAAATGTCTCAAACCACCTCCCCCTCACTGCAGGAACACTTTAGCTGCTAGACATACTGTCCCTGTTACCTTGATTATACAATAGAATGCCTAAACTCAATTAGCTATTTTGACTGGATACACTAAACATGAGGTTACAATATTACACCAGGGAATGATACTGCACGCTAACATGAAACAATAGGACTTTTGACACATTGTATCAGCATTGTATTACGCCATCTGAATCTGTGATACAATAACATTTATATTGATACATTTCCCAATGCTATTTCACCCAATATATTAATGTGAAGGCACATTACATATCATTTACAAGTTCTAACCTCATTACCTCTCAGATTACCTGTTAACCTAGCTAATTAACATGGGCTGCCAGATGGTTAACTCAGACATTGTTCTGATTACAAAACAAATCTCTGCTGCACCTCACACAATAGACATTTGAGACAAATGGTAATTACATTAGCTAACACAAGTAAACTTACCGATTTTGTCCTGGTATTTTCACACAGCATGCCAATATTCTTTATATTTATACTACATACAATATTGCAGGTAATAGCAAGGGCAAAATGTACCTAATAACATGAAATAATAATACACATAATACACAGATGCTCTGGTGTATATACTTAGACTGGGCCAAGGATTAAAAAGTACATTAAACTGTGAGAAACGGGTGATTAATACAAAGTCCAGTAGCAACCTGTTTCCTCACAAAAGGCTCATAGGATTATGAGTGGTGTCACAGCACCCATTTGTATTTTGCAAATGAATACACTGAAGCAAATGTGTACTCAGCATATGTAATTTAATTTATGTGTATATATCTGTATTATGCTTTTTTATTTTCCAGTTTACCCAATGCTTTTGCTTCTCACAGCAGTAAGGACATGTCCAGGCAGACATTTTTCTCAGTTGTTTTTGTCTATTTGTCTGGATGTTTCTCCTACATAATCTAATACGCTCCTACAAGTGGCAAACATGCATGAGACAAATGTCCATGTGAAAATGGCCTTATTGCTGCAAGAAACAGAAGTATAGAGATCCCTTTAATCTCCCTATCCTTATACAAGACAAAAACTGGAACCAACTGTGTAAATGAGGAACACTCAACATATTGATGATACCACCATGGAACCCAGAGTGAAGACACTCATCAGCAAAGGACATATTCAAGAAACATGATTTTTTGTGCAGTGACTTCAATAGAAATTGTAAAACAAATTGATCGACTGCAAATATTGTCAGACGCCGTCTCCGTGCTATGCCTGCCGCACAGAGACGGACGTCTGCTTCTGTGACTGAGCGCTCGGTTGCCAGGCAACCGAGCGTACTTCCGGGTCAGCGGTCGCGCGTTCCGTTGCTAGGCAACGGAACGCTTCCTAATAACTCCGGCGGTGGTGTTTAGCGTCACCACCGCCAGTGATTGGTCTGCACCTGTATAAAAACCTCACTCTGGCACATGGAGAGTGCCAGAGTATTAGGTCTCATCCTAGCTCCAGCGTTCCTGTGTACCGTTTCCAGCGCTTCCTGTGTATTACCCGGCTTGTTACTGACTACCCCTGTTCTGTGCTCCCTGTGAACTTGACCTCGGCTTGATATTTGACTCTTCCTCCTGTGCTTCTGACCTCGACCCGGCTTCCCTGACTACGGCTTTGAACTATCCCTTGGACATCTCCTGAATTCACGGTTTGGACTGGGCCTGTACGACACCGCTTTCATCTACTGCTTCACTGATTACTCCCTTAGAGGACCGCGACCTGCGTGTTCCCGCAGCTAAGACCACACTTCCTTGCGGGGGTCCCTGGTGAAAACCAGGAACACGTTAGACTCCGCACCTCTTGGGTGAGTAGTGCAAAAATCAGTAAGCAAATACCCTAAATCTGTGACAGTATACTCTGGCCATGACGTCAGATGGAAAAGGTGAACCTACAACTCGGGACCTCATTATCCACCTGGGCCGCCGAGTGGAACAACAGGAGGCGGACCAGGCTCGTTTACTCCAGTGTGTGCAGGGAATCCTATCTCGCCTGGACTCTCTACGGACAGGACAAACCCCTCCTACGGAACCATCTGCGGCTCCTTCTCGCTCTGCAGTGTCCCCTGCGGCTCCTGCTGCCCCTCCAGCCGCCACTACTGGACTAAGAATACCTTCCCCCGATAAGTTTGACGGGGATCCAAAAAGATGTAGAGGGTTCCTTAACCAGTGTGCCATTCACTTCGAGTGTAACTCTACAGCATTCTCCTCGGAACGTACCAAGGTAGCCTTCATAATTTCGCTACTTAGTGGGCAAGCCCTGGCCTGGGCATCCCCGTTATGGGAGCACAATGACCCTTTGCTGGAGAACTCCGCAGCCTTTATTGACATGTTCAGGAAGGTCTTCGACGAACCGGGCAGAGTCTCTTCTGCCGCATCTAGCCTATTGAACCTGCGACAAGGTTCTATGTCTGTCGGGCAGTATGCCGTACAATTTCGGACTCTCTCCTCTGAGCTTCGATGGAACAATGAAGCCCTCATTGCTTCCTTCTGGCAGGGTCTTACCGATCGAATTAAGGACGAATTGGCTACCAGAGAACTCCCCTCGGAGTTGGACGCCCTCGTTTCATTATGTATCAGGATCGATCTGCGTTTCAGAGAGAGAAGTTCAGAAAGGTCCTCTACAAGACGGACTCCCCGTTTGGCTCCCCAATTTCAAAACCCAATATCTTCCACTGAAGAACCTATGCAGCTTGGCCGCTCTAAACTAACGTCTGAAGAACGCGAGAGACGGTTCAAGCAGAGATTATGTCTATATTGTGGGGAGTCTGGTCATGTTCTAAGTCTCTGTCCCAAGAGACCGGGAAACGCCTCCTCCTAGACGGTAAGAGGGAGGCCGCCTTAGGAGTCACCGTTTCCACTCCCTACTCCACCTCCAATCTCGAGTTTCTCATGCCTGTCCAGCTCTTGACTACTAAAGGACCCCAACTAATCTCTGCCTTCGTGGACTCCGGTGCCGCAGGAAATTTTATTTCGGCCTCTCTTGCTTCAGAGCTCCAGTTAACCATTCAAGATCTGCCCCAACCGCTTACCCTCACTGCCGTGGATGGTAACCGTGTCAGCAACGGTGTCATCTCCAGCATTACGAGTGCGGTTCAATTGTTGGTAGGAGCCTTACATCAAGAGTGGATCCAATTCCTAGTATTACCACAGTCTATTAATCCACTGATACTAGGCCTTCCTTGGCTCCGGAACCATTCTCCTCAATTTGACTGGATTCGTGCGGAGGTAATTTCCTGGGGCCCGCAGTGTCATAAGCAATGTATTCCCTCACACCGCTTTCAAGTCTGTCATACTCAGACGAATTCTAAAACCTGTACATTACCTTCGGTCTATTTAGCCTTTAAGGACGTCTTCTCCAAACAAAGATCAGAGATTCTTCCACCCCATCGCCCGTGGGACTGTCCGATTGAATTAATCCCGGGAAAACAAATTCCTCGCGGTAGGACGTATCTCCTGTCCTTACCGGAGACCCAAGCTATGTCACAATACATATCTGAAAACCTAGCCCGAGGGTTCATTAGAAAATCATCTTCTCCAGCCGGAGCAGGATTTTTCTTTGTTAAGAAGAAAGACGGATCCTTACGCCCGTGTATTGATTATCGGCATCTAAATAAAATTACTATCAAGAACCGTTATCCATTACCCCTTATTATGGACCTTTTCGACAAGATTAGTGGAGCCCGCATCTTTACCAAACTAGATCTCAGAGGGGCATACAATTTAGTACGGATACGTCAAGGAGACGAGTGGAAGACAGCGTTTAACACGCGGGACGGACATTTCGAATATCTAGTCATGCCATTCGGGCTTAGTAACGCCCCCGCAGTATTTCAATCCTTCGTTAATGAAATCTTCCAAGACTGTTTATATCACTTCGTCGTTGTCTATTTGGACGACATTCTAATCTTTTCCCAAGACATTGCCTCCCATCGACACCATGTGAAGGAAGTCTTACTCCGATTACGAGCTAATCAACTCTTCTGCAAATTAGAAAAATGTATCTTTGAAGTGGAACAAATCTCTTTCCTTGGGTACATTGTTTCCGGAGCAGGATTAAGCATGGACCCACTAAAGGTGTCTGCCATTACCAACTGGCCTCTTCCCCAGGGCACCAAGGCCATCCAAAGGTTTATTGGATTCGCCAATTATTACAGACAATTTGTTAAAGGGTTCTCCTCCATTATTGCACCTATAACAGCGCTGACACGAAAATCAGCCAACCCCAGGAATTGGTCTCCAGAAGCCCTAAAGGCATTTAATCTCCTGAAACAGGCCTTTTCATCCGCTCCAGCCCTGTCTCAACCGGATCAATCTGAACCCTTTTTTCTAGAGGTTGACGCCTCTGCTATAGGTGTGGGGGCAGTACTCTTCCAAAAATCCAAAAACGGTTCTCATTTACCTTGCGGGTTCTTTTCCAAAAATTTTTTATCCCACGAGAAGAATTATGGAATTGGTGACAAAGAGTTACTAGCTATCAAAGCTGCCCTAGAGGAGTGGCGACACTTACTTGAAGGTTCACGTCATCCAGTAACGGTTCTTACCGATCATAAAAACCTGCTTTATGTTAGCGAGGCTCGATGCCTTAATCCATGCCAAGCTCGATGGGCATCGTTCTTCGCACGTTTTGATATCATCCTGACCTACCACCCAGGATCCAAGAACATCCGAGCTGATGCTCTATCTCGATCTTTTGACAACACGGATCTCTGTACTTCCTCGGAACCTCTACCCATTCTAAATCCTACGAGGGTTATCGCCCTTACCAAAACCACGGCCAAGACACCCCCAAGGGGCTGTTCCTTCTTAGAGCCTAATTTGCGAATTAAAGCCCTCCGCTGGGCACATTCCTCTAAATTGGCAGGGCACGCTGGTGTTAAGAAAACTCTTGAATTTCTTCGTCAGAGATATTGGTGGCCGACACTACATTCAGATGTACGAAGTTTTGTGGCTTCTTGTGATACATGTGCCCGTTGTAAGAACCCCAGAATGGCCCCTTCTGGACTCCTTCAACCACTTCCCATTCCAGATTCCCCTTGGCAAAGCATATCCATGGATTTCATCACAGACCTTCCCCCCAGCAATGGATACACCACTATTTGGGTTGTTGTGGACAGATTTTCTAAAATGGCCCACTTTGTACCTTTGTCTGCTCTACCATCTGCTTCTCAGTTAGCTTCTATCTTCATTAAAGAAATATTTAGACTTCATGGATGTCCTCGTGAGATCATCTCTGACCGTGGAGTGCAATTCGTTTCCAAATTCTGGAGGGCCTTTTGTAAAATACTTGGGTCTGACCTCAAGTTTTCATCAGGTTATCATCCACAAACCAATGGTCAAACAGAGCGGGTTAACCAAGATCTCGAAGTCTTCTTACGATGTTTTTCCTCAGATAATCAAGCAGAATGGGCTAATCTCTTACCCTGGGCGGAGTTTTCTCACAATATCCATCATCACGAGTCTACTGGTGCCTCTCCATTTTTTATTGTTTATGGTTCCCAACCCACCCTCCCAGATTTTTCCAGCCAAAGTTCCTTGTCAGTCCCCGCAGTGGAGGATGTCATGTGGAACCTTTCTCAGATTTGGTCTAACACAAAAGCTAGACTCCAAGAGACTTCCCTATGCTATAAGCAAGCAGCAGACCGCCATCGGAGACTGGTCCCTCTTTTACAGGTTCACGACAAAGTATGGTTATCCACACGTAACCTTAAGTTAAGAGTACCTTCTCAAAAATTGGCTCCCCGTTATATTGGTCCCTTTTCCATAACACATGTGATCAATGCTGTAACCTACAGACTCCGGTTACCCTCTTCCCTGAAGATCCACAATGTCTTTCATATCTCTCTTCTCAAACCACTTGTACTCAATAAATTTCATCAGTCACCTCATCGTCCAGCTCCTGTACGTACTACGGAAGGTGAAGAATTTGAAGTTAGTCGTATCCTGGATTTCCGTATCCTTCATGGACGACACCAATTCTTAGTACATTGGAAAGGCTTTGGGCTAGAAGAGAGATCCTGGGTGCAAAAAGAAGATCTCCATGCCCCACGGTTATTGAAACAGTTCTTCAAACAAAGATCTATCCAACAAAGTAGGGGAGGAGGTACTGTCAGACGCCGTCTCCGTGCTATGCCTGCCGCACAGAGACGGACGTCTGCTTCTGTGACTGAGCGCTCGGTTGCCAGGCAACCGAGCGTACTTCCGGGTCAGCGGTCGCGCGTTCCGTTGCTAGGCAACGGAATGCTTCCTAATAACTCCGGCGGTGGTGTTTAGCGTCACCACCGCCAGTGATTGGTCTGCACCTGTATAAAAACCTCACTCTGGCACATGGAGAGTGCCAGAGTATTAGGTCTCATCCTAGCTCCAGCGTTCCTGTGTACCGTTTCCAGCGCTTCCTGTGTATTACCCGGCTTGTTACTGACTACCCCTGTTCTGTGCTCCCTGTGAACTTGACCTCGGCTTGATATTTGACTCTTCCTCCTGTGCTTCTGACCTCGACCCGGCTTCCCTGACTACGGCTTTGAACTATCCCTTGGACATCTCCTGAATTCACGGTTTGGACTGGGCCTGTACGACACCGCTTTCATCTACTGCTTCACTGATTACTTCCTTAGAGGACCGCGACCTGCGTGTTCCCGCAGCTAAGACCACACTTCCTTGCTGGGGTCCCTGGTGAAAACCAGGAACACGTTAGACTCCGCACCTCTTGGGTGAGTAGTGCAAAAATCAGTAAGCAAATACCCTAAATCTGTGACAAATATCAACCTGTGGCCTGATGAGAACTCCAAAGAACAGGGTATCAAAGTTGGGTTGCAGTGCATAAACTGCTCGTCACACCCGGCAATGTACATTTGCAAGATATGTGGTGGAAAGACAACACTGACCTGCCTAACACTCAGCAGGCCACTGATTGCTGGCATTCCCATTTAAAATCCTTAATAGAACACAGCTGGTCTCAGCCTCAGGCTGGAGATGACATAACAACTCTCTCAGGTGTTACCCCTAACCTCCAGTACTGATGACACATGCGGGGAATCACCATGAATGCACTCAAGTGCCTGAGTATCAATTGTGTCCAACATCAATACTCCCACTCCAGGACTATACTAGGAAGTATAGCTGCTATTTGTGTTTCTTCAACTCCACGGTCCAGTTTTACTGACAGCAGCACACTCATACCCACATTTCCATCTGTGGTACTTTCGGCAGAGTCCTCATACCAATTAAGTACTCTGCTGCTTTCATGGAGGGAATCAACTACACTGGGCCGTGTCCATATCCACTTGCAGGGATCCCTGATGATGTCCGTTGGGGATCTTAGACTCCACGCCAGTTTATTTGGTTATGCCAATCCCACCTGCTAGCTATGGTCATCTGTGTGTGTATACTCCACTAAAATTGCTATCTATCTCTATTCTACAAGGTCATTGCAATGAACTCCGTTGTATCCATTTGTTTATTGCATGCTACGCGCATTTTAAAGAGTGCCAACACATCTGTGTACCCCAGTACATGATACGAGCTGCTCAGGCAGTGTCTATAAATTGTGTACTCTGTTGCACATTACCAAATCCCCACATTTCATGTACTCAGCTTCACCATCAGCATTCTGATGGTACAACCTTTCTTTTGTATCGCATCCATACATCTTCCGGTGTTTTTTCTGTAGGTACAAAATGTCAAGTTCTCACACAACCCAATTAATGTGAAACCAATTAAGCATTTATGGCATATTCTGGAAAGAAGCCATAGACAGCATTTTCCACCGCCATCAACCAGGCAGCAAATTGAGTGACTTTATTGTGAAAGGGCGCTGCTGCCTCCTTCCTGCACAATTTCAGACATTGATATGTAGCTCCAGTGACCCGAGCAGGCCAGACATACACTTTAGATACCTCTCCTGCCAGCAGAAAACTCTATCTCCCAGCATGCAGTGGGGAGCGGGAGTGTGTGAAGGAGCCATTACAAATGGCAGTTGGAGATTCTGAGAGCCACTCAGGAAGGCAAACATCCTCAGAAAGTCCCCTGCAACCTGACTGTCAGGCCCGCCGGATGGACTCCTCGTCTTGCCTAGCAACCAGACGCGTCACTTCCTCCCTGCTCGGCCGCCCGGCTACATGCACAAGAAGCGTTCCCGTTGCTGCACCTAGGAAGCGCTACGGCGCTAATGATATGACGGCGCTGCGGCGCTGAAGCTGATTGGGTACCTGAAGTATTTAAGTCTCTCTTGGTCCCACCTTCAGTGCCAGAGTTTCAGGTCCATCCCTGTCCTCCAGCGTTTCCCTCAGTGTTCCCGTTTGCTCGTCTCCTGACCTTTTGCCTGTCTCCTGATTATTGCCGTATTGCCTGTGACCTTTGGGACCCGGATTGCCTTGACTACCTCTTTGGATCTTCCTTTTGTACCGCGCTGCCAGAACGCTACCGACCCGGCTTGACTCACCACCCCCTTTGGATTCTCCTTGTGTACCTGCCTTGTCCGCATTGTTGCCGAACCAGCCTGTCTGACAATTCCCCTCGTGCTTCGCTATCTGACTCGTGGAAGGACCGCAACCTGCGTGTTTCCTACAGCTGACTCCATACCTCCTTGCGGAGGTCCCTGGTGAACACCAGGGGCACGTTAGACTCCGCACCTTCCTTCAAGTAGTGCCAACGATAGCAGGTACGCTATTCTCAGTCGTGACACTGACAGACAGAGAAACGGGAGTCTGAGAGTTCTGAGAGACAGAGGGATTAAGGAGAGAGCAACGCCCTGAGAGAGTGGAGAAGATTTTACAGTGGAGGAGTGGAAACAGCTACCAGACTCCATGCCTGATAGAAGCCATTATTATTATTATTATTATTATTATTATTATTATTAATAATAATAATAATAATAATAATAATAATAATATTATCATCATCATCATTTATTTATAAGGTGCCACAAGCTTTCCGCAGCACCATACAGAATACAAACTGTTGACCATACAAGGTAAAACAGTGCACAACAATAAACAAGTAAATCCAAGAATCCAATAGCTTCAAGCAAAACTGGTACAATGAAGTTGGAGGAAGGGAAGGCAAACAGACGCAGCCACAATGGGGGGGGGCCCGTGGAGGGGATCACGTGAAAAATTAGCGCATACAGGGACAGGGGAAGAAAGTAGTAAGACGATCAAGCAAGAGATGGTTAGGTGGAAGGTTGGTAGGCTTTGAGGAACAGATGAGTTTTAGGGAACAGTCGGATTGTGGGAGGTCATTCCAGTAGAGGGGGACAGCCCGGGAGAAGTCTTGAATTCTGGCATGGGTTGTGGTAATCAGAGTGGAGGAGAGGCAATGGTCATTGGCCAATCGCAGGGAGCAGGCAGGATTGTGAATGGAGAGGAGGTTAGAAATGTAAGGGGCAGTGGTGAGGGTTAGGAGTTTCAAAAGGATTCTGTAGGGGAAAGGCAGAGAGGGGGGAAAGAAGAAGAACATCGTGAAAGGAAGTTTAGGCTGCAAATGGAAGCTGGAGACCAGTTGGATAAGTAACACATTTACTTTATTGCTGGTTTATATGGACTGAGGATTTGCTGTTAGTTAGTCAGGGAACAGGTGGAGAGACCTGAAGTTAAGTTGTGAAACCCTTTTGTAGAACTTTGTCATAGTGCCAAATGGGAAAGGCAGATAGGACATTAGGATGGAGATAAAACTAGAAAAGAAATGTGTAAACACAAATCTTTGGGAAATAATCCTTTACTGAGTGAAAAGCATTATAAGTGTAAGTTGTGGTACCAGTGATTGTAAAATGTGCTGAGTTGTTTCATCAGAGAGGAAAAGAGGGAACAGCGTGTGTTACATGTGCTTAGAAATCCATATTGGATTTGAGTCTAAACAAGAAAAGGAACATATTTTGCAAAGTCTTAAGGAGAGATTACCTGTCTTGTTGAGTAAGGATAAACAGAAGTGCTATTACTTGGAATTCTGTGTGTTAAGTTAAGAGATACAGAGGACTGTGTTATCGGTTTATGCATTTTTCAGTATTCATGCATATTAGCTCTGTGGACAAAGAGTAGAAATCTGCATTGGTGCTATTTTCTATAACTAAATAAGTGAATTTATATGTTTATTGTACAAATGCCATTGAATGACATATGCTACTTATCTGAGACAAGTTTGCATGCAATAACATTACAGTGTTATAGGAAGAATCTATGTACTATAGGGGTTTTCATAGGCCTGTTCTACCGAGGTTACGTAGGTCAGAGGTACCTCTTAATACAGCGTAGTTCGGCAGGTGGTAAATGTGCTAATTATGTTCAGTGTTTATTAATATTTTTAGTGTTACTCTTATCCTACCCTTACTCTAAAATATTGGTTAATATAAAGAAATATATTTTTGATAGTAAAACTAACAAAAGCTTTAGTAGACCACGCCTTCACTAATAAATGTGCCAGTATGGCTTCTCAAGACCAGTTTGGTGTATTGCTTCTTTATGTGTGTGGTCTTAAGTAGGGGGGCGGAGAGTTTCTTAGTCTCCCTCTGGTGTTGCTTATTCCCACAACATTACCCCACGAAGAACCCTGATTAAGGTGGAGACGCTGTGCAAGAAGAATTCAAGTTACAAGTTTATAAATGGAAAAGACACAAACAAATGTACACACACCCGAGGTGTTACAGGTAGAATCAATGCCACGGCTCATACAGCCCATGCTGGATACAAATGGTAGCCCAACACCCTATTAGATGACTTTATATTGGTGTTTCCTTTTTTGTCCACCACCTGTACTATAAACTATTTTGCAATCTGAAAGCAGATATTGATAAAGTAAAATGGATAAATCAGGTATTTAAAAGAGGGCACTACAATTTTAATAGTTGTTGTCTATAAAAGTTTGCAATTTTTCAGAAAGAGATGGCTAAGCCTCTTCTTAGTACCAGAACTACAGCTTAATACATAAATCTTATATGGTTTGAAACACTAAATTTTGCTTTATTATTGAAGCTGACCCGAGATCCATTAGACAACATTTGCTTTTAGTATGGCAAGGGCACAGCTTCTGACATGATACATGTAAAAAGAAACAGAGCAGAACTTTTGTCCATTATCACAGACAAGACCAGATTAATGGTCACAGGTGGTGAGGTATTTAATAGAACCACCAATAAAACATGTAGTAATGGCTTATCAAGTACAGGAAGGGTTTGATCGCCTTTCTTTCAGCTTCATTTACATGTACATCAAGTGAGTGATGGAAATTATTAAAAAACATATGGTGGGATCATGGATATTTAGCAGCAGAGAAATACCAAATGCTCTATGAACTTGACTTATTATCTGCTTAAGGTCACAATATTATTCAAGTGTTTTGATATTTTATTCAAAAATATATACAATAGAGTTCATTTCAACCAGATCCATTTGTAATGTAGTCTATGTTGTTTCTCCCCACAAAAGTCTCACAGAACTATCTACATGATTACCATCATTTTCACATCAGAAAGCACCAGCAGCTTGGACAGATAACCTCTGTGAATATGCATGCTAAACACATGATTTTGCCTGTTTTTCACATGTGTTTTTCTGCCGTTATATTTATATTATTGATAAATTTATAGCAGAACAATGAGCATCAATAAGGTGCCCAAAGGATGTGATTAGTTGGTCCAAGGCTTTAAATTGCCCTGATGACCACTACTGTTTGAATTCTAATGCAAGTATACATTACTCTGTTGGTAAAGTAGCATTCCTTTATGTTTTTTAATACACTTTTGACTTTAACCTTCCTTTCAGATACCCCACAACAGCTAAGCTGATGGCTTTAGCGGGTATATTTCTGTCACAAGGTAAGATGAGAACCTTACTTCACGAAGCAGAGCTCTAAGGATGGCAGGCAAAGAAGGGTAGGGAGGAATACATAATTATATTTTAGAAACTATACGAATACTAGCTAACTGTGGTTGGCATGTCACTCAATATTTCCAACTGACTACTTGCTTTCCCTACCTTCTGATTAACTCATGTTGCCCTCAGTGCTCTCTGTATATATTGAATGTAGGAACAAGTGCATGATGATCACTTACAACTGTGATTTCTCCTCCATCAGTGTATGAGGAGCACTACATTATCTAACAGGCAGCAGGGCAGTCACTCATTTGAGTACAGGAGTACAGGGGAAGGAATGTCGAAACCCAAGGAGGAAAGTTTAGGTAGGAAAAGCCCCTGGGCTTAAAGATTGATCTATTTGTGTATAGGTGACTATTTCTAAAGTAAATAAATGATATATTCTTATACAATGAAATTCCCAAAGCATATCTTGTTGGGGCACTTGAGAGGATTCAAAAATTCTGCTCTAACATTAGAGCAAGACTTAAACATAGATGAAAATGTTATATTAACTTCTTTGCTATAATCCCACATGAATGCTGGTATAAACTGTGCTTTGGAAATTATGTCCTAGACCACTAACCACAACCACTTTGCTTGGTGGAAAGAGAAGAATTTCAAATAAATGCCGAACAAACCTTTACAGTAGCCCCAGGAAAGAAAAGCCAATTGCCAGTGTCCATTGGATCAAGATTATCTTCTAACACGACCTGCTTATGAGCAGCATTGATGATCAGTATGTTGTCCAGTGCCCAGCATGCCTCATACACATCTCCAGGCTGTGTGCTCTCCTGTGCCCAGCGGAACCTCACATTCTCACCTTTGGCTTCATACGGAAGGTAGATAATATGAATGATTGTGCTGACGTTTGAAGGAGCACTGGGAAGGGTCAAAAACAAGTATATGTATATGTTAAGCTCTGACTTACTGTAGCAGAGAAAAGTATAAACTAACTACATTGGGGTCATTTATATTAAAAATAAACTGTTCTACAGATAACGGTAGACGAGGTGGAGTTCCCATAGCTACTAGTCTAATGTTTGCTTTCTTTTTCAAAAACTGTACTAAAAAAATCCAAACTTCCTTTTCTACAGTTACCTGTAGAATACTTTTCATAAATGTTCCCCACTATGGTTAGTATAACTGTTGGCCAATGTCTTTTGTATAATTCTCAACCATTTCTAACTAACAAATATCAATGACATTGGAAAACATCAAAGCATTACAGTACTTGTGGTTTTGAGGCTCCACTTAAGGGCAGGTCCAGCGCTACAATCAGTCAAAATTAAAAGAGTCACCCAGAGAGTCAACATTTCGAGGGTGTTTAAAATACCTAATGAGTGGCATCATGCCAAGGTGCGTGGACAGCTAAGTCACATTGGATATATGTTTTTTTGTGCTTTTTCACCAACAGAGGCTTTTAGGAGTCAGAGCATCATTAGACCTCCCCAAATTGTATTCCTAACAGATCTAATGCAAACTGGACTCAATGCACAAGGCATTAAGATTTTTTAATTGTATGACAATTACGTTTCTGCAAAAACGTAATTTAAAAAAGTTTTATAAAAACTTATACCCTAGAAACAGTCTCACAGATTTTTTTTTAAACGGTCCAAAGCTCATAAGCCTTGTTAGCAGACTTCATACAGACTAATGTGTTCCGTTTCTCAGGTGTAAATAAAATGCTTCGCAATTGCTAACAGAATGTCTTAGTGTTACTGTGTGATAGCACAAAAGTGAAAGGTGTCTCGTGGAATGAGAAATGTCACATGGAATAATATGCCCCAAATAGGCTGAAAATTCTGTATAATAACTAATTTACATGTGTTCATTAGAGCTATGATTCCAGCAAATACTCATTTTGTTTATTTGCCAGTAGCATCTAAGGAACAAACTAGCATTTATGATAACTGTCACAAAGACCCAGCTCACCCACGTGACATAATCCAAATAATGAAAATAGCTTGTATATTATTTTTAGGTATTTTAAATAACTTCCCTAAGTAACTGCTTTTGTTTAGTTAGTTGTTTTATTATTATTAAATGACAAATACATTGTAAAAATTGGTCAATAAGGCTTAGCACTGCTGTGTGCCCCTTAGCAGTTGCTTCCCCCCCCCCCTGCTATTATAGCAGTTATGCTTTTACTTTTCACTATGTGAAATACAATAGACTTCACTTACAAAGCACACTCCAAGGACAGTGGCAGGAGCGGAGTTTGACTGGGGCGATATACCTGTCAAACTGTAATGCAGGTGTCCTAAGGCGAGCTCACGGAGGACAGAAACCTCCCGTGGAGCAGAAGGGCAAGGGTTTTGCATCAATGTGCCTAGATGATCTGACCAGCGCACATCAAGTGCACGCCTACCTTTTGGTCTAATGCCTTCACAAATTAGAACTGCATCTAGGTTTGTGGGAAGGCATTAAAATTTGAAGAAGCGCACTATGCAAAAGTGTAAATGTCAGTCAAAGTCCTAAATCCTACCACTTTAGAACCATCCCTTACATAAACCAAACTATTCTGGTTTCCTTCTGCTTCGTTTAGCCTTTATTACATACTGCACTTTTGTGTCTTTAAAGCTTTTTTATTTTTATATTTCTTTATATTTTGTTCAAAGTGCACCTGAAAATGTGCACCCTGCATATATGTAACGGAATGGTACAAAATACGCCATTGCAATTAAAAGTATAGGATGAGACCTGATCACTGTCAGCTTAGAACTGATTCAAAAATCAAGTTATTTAGCAAAAATGGCTGTGTTTGCTTCCACAAATAGAAGACCCCTAAAAATGTGTCCTCTCCAACCTTTTATCTCAGTTTAACGTCTGATAAACCAGGCATACCCACTCCTACCATTGGCTGGTGCAAACTCCTGCTCTTTTGCAAACACCACTTCCTGCATTGAAAACCATTACACTTTGGCAGAAATATCGCTACCAGTGTAAATCGAGATGCCACCAAAGATAAGTTACCATTGTGCCCTGGCAGTTTTGTGTATCGGACAGGATTTGAATGTGGTATTTTTAATGAGGTGCTATTTGTGCAAACAACATTGCAAACTGCATAAATGCAATGAAGTAAATACAGCCCTGCCATTTCATTGTATGCCCCCTCTGCAGCCATTTAAAACTAGTCTTTGTAAATTTTCAGCCATCTAATTCGCTGTTCGGCTAACTCCACTTAAAAGTTTAGGGGTAGATTTATTATTTATTGCGGCAAATAGCAGAGATACATAGTTAAGTACCACTGCCATTTACTATGCCATGGTTGTTCTGGGAGTCCTGGCTATGATCTCCAAAGACTTCTCCCTACTCACCAGCAGCCTAACACAGCCGGGGAATAGAGGAATTGCTATGCGCATAGCGCTGTCCCCCGTGAGGGATCCAGTGTAGAGAGGCTTCAACTGTATCCCAATGTTAAAGAAAAGCAACGCCATCCTCAGAATTTTATACAAGTATATTCTTGCCATTCACATTAGTTTGCGATGTGAATAGCAAGAAAATAAGCGATTGCACTTTAAGAGAGACTTTAATACTCATCAATTTTCTATTGCTTGGGACTGTGTTGGAAGATTTTCCTTAGACACTAGTGGGACTTTATTTTCCTGAAACTGTATAATTACTCTAAACTCTCCTAAATAAGGAAATAATCCCTTGTTTTAAGCAAATACTTTAAATGGAGTACTGAATCTATTTACAAAATCTGGTTTCTCATTGATAATTTATTAGTAACACTGCAGGGTTTTATTATTTTATCGTTTATTTACTAATGTGTGTTTTTTTAATATTACTTTATAATAATTTAGGATTGATTACTTTTATCGCAGACATGAGTGTACATTTGATTATTTAGTGTATTCATCTCTATTGTGCACCTTCCTAAATTGCATTTGATTTAGTTTTTATAATTAAGGAGTTTTGCAGTCACCTTAATACAGCTGCCTATATAGCTATATCTAATTGTGAGCACCAACAGGCCTTTTGTCTTTTGAATGTGAAATAAACAAAATTAAATCTAAATGTTATAACATTGTTGGTGAATAAAAGGTGTATATATCTATGATTGCACCTGATTCTTTGAAGTGGCATCCAGCTGGTAGCATTGCTCTTGGTGTAGGACACCACAATGGCAGGATCTGAGTAGCTGAATCGACATAGCCCTGAACCTGTAAGATAAAACCATATTAAGAAAACGTTATACTGTGACAAAGTCATTCATTAAACCTTAATAGCCCCAAATGGCAAGTGACCCCTACACACCACACTCGTTTCTTCATATGTTAAATTACTAAATCAATAATGAAATGACATTAGAGCTGTTGCTGAAAGTAAGCAGCAGATTTATCCATGCTTAAGATGCCAGAATTGATATAAAAGTGATAAATCACAGCTGAGCAGCGTAATGTGTTGAAGATTTCCCTGGGGAGCAATATGAGTTATGTGCATACCGTAAAGATATGCTACCGACATATGACCTAAATATTGCAGACAGTGAAATCAATACTTTGTACATATTTCCTTTAAATTTAAATATACACATATAATATTTAAATAAGTTGCATTAAGAAACTTAGATACTAAGTTAATAAGAATATGAGAATGCCACACCACATTATGATCAATAAGATACAACAACATTTAATTACAGATGTTAATGGTAGCTAAAACTAATGAGCCACACACATAATAGAGTACTATACTATCGAAGCCATTTGCAGAAATTGATCACTATGGGGCTGAAGCAGAATGAAAGTAAAGGGGCATTATAGCATAGGCCGAGTACAGTAAGGGTGTGGTCGCACAACTGCTAACAGATGCAGATCGGGACAGACGCACATATGCCTGTCCAAGCCATATTATTTGTGGGTAGTCATGGGCAGGTACATATAGCAGGTGATGACAGTCGCCAGCAATAGGGAACTGCTTGTGATTGGCTATGTGTGATTGCTCTGCTGCCGCTCATAGGTGTCTTATTCGTTGCACATGCATATATTATGCTTTCTTTTATGTGTTTAATATATATTTTTTTCAACATACGAGAGACAGGGAGTTGTTTCTAGTGTACTAGAAAGTTTTAAAGTTTTCTTAATGCCTAACAGCGAACATGTATTTTGCAAAGAAATCAAATGATTATGTATGTATGGGCGTATGTGACTATGCCTGCTGTAAACTGGGCGCATATGGCACTGGTGCAGACAGTAGTATTCTCTCTTGCTCAGTTCTGTAAAATATTTAGTTACGGCTCTTGGAGTAGACCTGCACGTATAATTCCAGCCTTGCATATGCCCACAATTGCTGCTTTTTTATTAAATGCAATTTGTGTCTGCGAACTATGGTCATTTTGTTTAGGTCACTGAATGGTGTCCTGATATCATTCTGATTAATTCTACAACACATTGTTGAAGGGCACATATTTGCATAATTATCATGCAAGTTTAACATGCTTACTGATTTTTTAGGGTCACACATTTTTCATATTACACAAGCAATTGATAATGTACATGCACTGTTGAGATCAAGCAAAACAAGAATGAACAGCACCATGCACAAAACAAACAATGTTTCAAATCTGAGTGACAACACTATGAAAAAAGGTTGGGATATGGAATTTCTAATATGGGATTTATGCAAGAAATAAAATGATTTTGAATAAACTATAGATAAAAGCGCATCAAATACTGGAGGCACATTGTCACAGTAAGAGGTGATGATCTAATACAACCAATAGAGACACTGTTTAAAAGCATTTAACACATGAGAGGAGACTGGCCACTAGTACAAAAAGAAGAGTGCAACAACTTGATAACAATTACTGTGAGTCAATATTGCCTCACTTATCATAGTGATATGCAGCTGTACTAAACAGCGTTCAATTAGTAAAAGTACAACAAAAGAATCAAAAGTGAACAATCATGACATGATGGTATACATGTAATTCAAGTACTTTACGTATTAGCACATGCAGTTATTAGCAATCATCTAGACTTCACTAAGTCCTAAAATTTTAACAATCTAATCACATTTAAGAAGTATCACACAACAGTTACTGCATATTGTTTGTATTATTTGTGCAACAAAACATAAGCCAACATGAACATATCATGTCTTAAAAGTAACTGCTTCCATATCAATAAAGAAAGTGATGTGAGCAAGGTGCTGCTAATCAAGTGCACTTCATCATTTGATTATCAAGAAGTGCTACAAACTGTATGTTATAGCAGAACCATTGACATTTCAGCCTGTGCTATAAGCATGTTTGTGTTTGTAATGCTTAATCCAGTGATGGCCAACAGACAGTTGGTCCCAGCTCTTACTCACTGCTGTTTTCCCACTGATCTTAACTATATAAGAGCTATGGCTGTGGATGAAGCTCAGTGGGCTTTAAAGTAGAGAATAAAATTGAACTAGATCTTACTTTTTTGCCCAGAGCAGCAGAGTTTAATCTGACTTCCTCCACACAATGTATAGACATCATGCAGCACCAGCAACACAACTGAGATCAGAGGAGGAGGGAAAGAGCTGCAACTTCATTATATGAAGGTGAGGAATTTTTAGGATTTTAATAGTCCATCAATTAGTAGTTAGGTACTGGTACTCACAGTCAAGGGTGTGTGGGATATTTGAAGACGATGTGTGGAGTCTGAGGGACAGGGGAATTTGAGGGATGAATGATGGGTTGAGGGTTGTTTTATGGCAAGTGGTAGGTATGAGAGATGTTTTGGGGTAAATAGGGTTCTAAAGGGCATAGGGGCTCTTTTGAGTCATTGGGCATTGTGGAGATCTAAGAGGTATTTTGGAGGCAATTGTGGGTTTTTGAACGACATGTGAAAAAATCTGAAAGGTGTTTTGGAGTACATTTGTAGTAGAACACATTTATTTAAAGTGACTGTGGTCTTGAATTAATGTATTGTTGGAACTTATTTTTGAGATTAAGGTTATGTGCAGTCCTTGAGGTGTATCAGGTTGACCATCACTGTCTTAATAATGTCTGTCTGTAACTAGGTCACAAAAGTATTTGATTTTTTTTCCAGGACACACTTGGAGACAAGAGGTGATTCTTAATGTATTTCTTCCTGACATTTTCTAAATCAATATTTTTGGGTTAACACAATCCCAAGGAGAAAAGACATCTTCAGAAGACATCTTCAGTGATCTTAGAGAGGCAATTGTTTCTGCTCATAAGTCTGGCAAGGGTTATGAAGCAATTTTCAAACAATTTAGTGGTCTATTTACTAATATAGTGTTGCAACAATCAATATGCATGAAATTCACATAATAAAATACCATAGTGATTTACCATGCCGGGGATACTCTGGGAGCCCCCTCAAAGACCTCCCTTATCCACTAATATTTTTTTGTGTTCACTGACAGCTTAATGCGCATACGCGTAGCACTTTCAAAAGACAGGGATCCAGCAAAGCCAGAGAGACTTCAGTTGGATCCCATTATAAATGACAGGTAACGCCATCCTGAAAAGCAAACTTTTCTGCAGCGCAATAAACTGACTAGTGCTTCTGTCCCTATAGAGATCTATGGGGACAGCGGTAAGCTTCGTTAATGAGGTTAAGGCCAGAGAAATATCTGATTAACCCTTTCTTAAATTGCAAAAGTCGGGGAGAGAGATGTTTGCCGGCGTTTACGCCGACATTTTGGCTCTTCATCGCTTGCTAAATTGACCTCTTAAACCCTGACTTTTATTTATATTGTAACAAACTTCCCAAACCGCCAAAAATCTTTATTTGTTTTTCGAGAAATGTTCTTCAAGTAATCTAGCGGGAATTCTTGTAGTCCATAATAAAAATTAAACCAACAGAAGGGATCATTTCTAATCTCTGAAAAATGTCCTTAACTTGAACTTCAAAAGTGAAACATTCTTTATTTGTAATCTGTTTTGAAGAATTATTCTTCTGGTAATCTACATAAATTTTCTTCTTGTAATCCACTGGAAAATCTTGTTTTCCAAAGGAAATAAAAAATAAAAACACATAGCAGACAAAGCAAGTGGATACGATCAGAGCCATGCCACAGAATGACTGAACTGAATTGACCTGGACTCCTCTTAACTGTTCAATCACAAGCAGTTTTCCATTCTAACCGAATTATGGATGGTGGTAAAGGGTATTCTGGGGACTCCCTGATTTGATCACGTATCAATAGAGTCAAATTGATTTGAGAGAATACAACTCCAATGAAAAGATAGAGGTTAAGGCTGTTGCACCTGCCCCCATAGAGATGAATGGACTCTTTCATGAGTAGTGACAGACTTCAAACATAGTAAAAATGGAGCAAGTAGTCCAAAAAAGCATGCTGTAGTGCAAATGCACACAGACCCACATGGGTATGGACACAGATTAGAATGAGTTTTATTTTTACATGCAGTTGCTTGTTTTCGCACTTGTGTTAAAAGCCAGCCTGGAGGGGCAAAAGAAGCACCTGCAGCAGGGCCTTACTCAAAAGTTGTATCTATATTTAGAGTTGCATGTATCTTGTACTACTGGCATCTTGATTGTTAATCTGCAAGTGCTGTAAGGGTGTGCAAAACAAAGTTAAAAATGTCCCTTTGAGAAACTTGAAATATGTTAGCCACAGGATTAATTTTTCATCTCCATAAATTAGGTGTACTTTTTGTAGTTGATGAAGATGGTTGCATCTTCACTCTAGACGTACCCATAGGCTAGATTTATGGTTGCACGTGTCTTAAGATGTGTGCAATGTAAAATAAAAATGTGGAAAAATTGTGCAGGTGCATCTTTGCTCATAGGCACATGGGACATTTTTTACATTCTACACTAAATAAGGGCCGAAGGGCAGAACAGGTACAAATACTAGCACAAGATAATGATTGAGTAAGTAAGACACTAAAAGTTAAATGTTGGTATATATAAAATCAAACCAATATAGAAACATAGAAATAGAAACATCACAAATCTATTGTTTGAAGGAAGTGAATTCCGCTCACTGTAATAACAATAGAATTGCAAAATAAAGCCATACATTTACAATACACTACCTTCAGGTCCATTTCCAAAACCTATAAAATATATGCCACACACACACACATTATACATACATATATATATATATATATATATATATATATATATATATATATATATATATATATATATATATATATATATATATATGCCATGCAACCACAAATGAAGGGCAGAAGGTCAGTGGTGATTGCAATTTATGATTATTTTGAGCCCATCTGCCTCCACTGCCTGTGTTCCACTGAATGAACATCTGCCGTCCATCTTTGTACTATACGCCACACTAGGGTTCCAAATTTTAATCATATTCATTTATTTTACTTAGAGGAGTCACGTTCAGAACCAATCAACCTCATCTTTAGTTTGTCAAATACATTCATACAGCATGAAAGATGAAACTAAACATGATTCCATACAGTAGAATGAATAGACACATAATGAGAGGAAGATTAACACATCTCCCGCTATTTTAATTAGCAAAATTCTGTACCACTGCAAAATCACCATTAGTTCTTTGAAGCAATGCATTATTTTACATTCCTTTAAGCACTCATGCTAAAACACATACAAGTGACCAATAAGAAGGTACATTTAAAAATAGTATTTTTTAGTACATCTTTAAAAAAAACAAGAAAAGCAAATAAAGCACAATGTCAATCTACTAGAAACATTAGCATTAAAGCTAAGATGTTTTTTTTCAGAGTACTACTACATCATACTTGCAAACATTTTAAAATAAATTCAGTGACACTGTGCTGCGGAGCTGATGCATCTATGTATGACAGAGTCTCCATGGACTTTGGAGCACTATAATCATCATTATATCATATTAACTACATTTTTATTATAATGTAATTTTTTTGGGATGTTATTATATTTATTTCTAAAGCCTAGAGATTAAGAATTTCATTTTACATGCAGACAAAGATACATTCTATTGTGCAGCTGACCAGTACTGAAAAATAGGGACAATTCTAAGAAAAAAGTTCCAGGGGTATATTTTTAAAACCTAGGACTGACCTTGCAAATTTGAGAGTGTTTCCAACCAGTACAGTAGTTGTTAACATATACAAGTAATACTTTTAGAAACTGGATATAAAACATAATATAGCTGAAATAGGATGTATTCTACTAGACAAGGAATTATTTTTCCATTCACATAAGAAAGTTATTTAAAGGTGTTCTCCACCTGTGGTGCTCTCCTTTGCTGCACCTCCCTTATCTGGTGAAAACCCATTGCCTTTGATACTTACTGCATTCATTCATAAAGCATTCAGTAAAGTGTCCATGTGATCTGACACCAAGTTCACTATTTAAATCAATGAAATCTATTTTGACAGCAATTCAAGCTAAGCTGTGCAGCTGAAGCTGAATGCAGAGCTGGCAACCAATAACCCCCATCTGTACATGGATGTTATTTTCTTCCGCATTAACTCAAACTAGTCATAAAGCTGTAATCTTTCAGTTTTTGGTAAAAACACACATTTTAATACTTATCTTTCCATGGAACTCTGTCATCCCTTAGATGGGACAGGCACTGTCTGGAGTAAGTCACACAGACTTCACCAACAGTGTCCTAATTTCAAACCCTAAGACAGTTCCCAAACACTTTTGAATTCTCCAAGCAGCAGCACAGCAGGAGACTAAGGCTATACTAAGCATAGCACCAGTGACTAAGCTATACAAGACCGCAGGGTACTATTGCATGCCATGTGTCAGGTATCATAACCATCGGTCAGCTATATGGGATTATACTCACTTAAAATACAGACTTACCAATAGAGAATTGGAGAACAGAAGCTGTAGTTGTGTTAAGATTGGTTGTTATCTGAAAGCAAAACAAAACAAAAAACATGTAAATAAACTGGTATTAAGGCACAATTCATTAAACCTGGATTATATAACATATAATATGTTTTTTTTTTCTGTGTCATAAATTGTTGCAGAGTAAACATTTCTTTCCATCAATTAATGCAGAAACCATGATACCAAACCAATCAAGCTGACAATATTATTTTGTATTTATTTAATGCATAATTGGTAACACTCTGATGTCCAGGAACATGTATCAATCTATTCACATAGCTTGCAGTTAAAACTGCGATAGGTAGGGCACTACATCCACCAACATTATATAACCATTGTTTTGTGATAAGAAGTCTCACCTTCAACCAACCAAAACATGAAGTTTGTCTTTAATCATCTATGTAGTAGTCACATTTTGCTTTGTAACTGAAATTACTCAGGCAAAAATGCTATTTTGCGGCCTGTATTTTGGTATTTTACTCTATATATTTACATTAAAGCAATAATCAACAAAAAATAGAAATATTTAAAGGAGACCTGAACCACTTTATTGTTTTTAGTTAGTAATTTGCAAATCCATGTAACTGATTTTTCCAGTTGTCTTATGTTTTATTGTTTTTAAAATAGGGTTTAATTATGTTTAGAAAACAAAAAATATTGAAAACAGTATCATAAACTAGTCATAGAAACAAGAGGAGCATATACTATCAAGTATTTTGAACAATCTACATTGGTAATATAAAGGTATGAAATTAAATGTTAATATTTTAGTTATAGCTAACATTACATATTGATAGAATTCTTGTTAGATTATAGTTTGGAATTATGTAAAACGATAAATGATAAATCTTTTTTCGCTAGCAACCCATGGTGGACAGTTATGTCCATGGTGGACAGTCGGTATGTCTTAGTGATGTAAAGCAGTCATATCCCATTCATGCAACTTATTTGTTTAATTGATGAATTTAATAAAAATTGAAGAAGATAGATGATTAATATTCATGCATTGTGTTTTTGACAAATACAATATATATTGGAACAAGTTTCTCTCATTTAACCCCTAGGCCAGCACGGAGGCATAGTGGTTAGCACTTCTGCCTTACAGCACTGGGGTCATGAGTTCAATTCCCAAGCATGGCCTTATCTGTGTGAATTTTGTATGTTCCCCCTGTGTTTACGTGGGTTTCCTTCGGGTGCTCCGGTTTTCCTACCACACTCCAAAAACATACTGGTAGGTTAATTGTCTGCTAACAAATTGACCCTAGTCTGTGTGTCTGTCTGTGTGTGTGTGTTAGGGAATTTAGACTGTAAGCTCCAATGGGGCAGGGACTGATGTGAGTGAGCTATCTGTACAGCACTGAGGAATTAGTGGCGCTATATAAATAAATGGTGATGATGATTTATAATAAAGCCTATTTAGTGTTACACTTATTATTATATTAATGTCAGACCAAAGGTTTTTTGTTTTTTTAAATCAGGTAAAATTTTATTGCATTTTGTTTCTTTTTTTACACTTTACCAGCAAAAAAAAGCCCAAAACATTAGGCTAAAACAATAACTACAGCCCACACAGTGATTCAAGCAGTGTCAAATATTCATGCACAGTAGATTCAAAATAAATTGGTATTTAGATTTTCAAATCAGGGTATACACATCATCCAAAATTTCAAGATACAATAAGATAATAACACAGTAGTACTAATTCAAAATACAATCGTTGACCTTAATAACAAAGGAGGTGGCCGGATGTCTGCCACGAGCATTGCATTAGGAGAGCTCCACCTCCCTCAATCCTTCTGTAACATATGGGGATATTCTCCACCTGTACCATATTCTTTCATATTTATCCAATTTCATATTTTATCAATCCAGCCACTCACAGTCGGGCCTTCCAGTGCCATCCACCTCCTAGCTATGACCACTTTTGCCAACATAAGTAACGTATTAATGAGCAGTCTAATAAGCCTACGGATGTTTTTGTTCAAGCCAAAACCAAATATACATAGTTTTGGCATCAAGGCAGATACTCCCACCTCCAATCATTTAATAAAATCCTCCACTTCTCCCCAAAAGCAGGAAACCAATGGACACTCCCAGAGCATATGCCAAAAGTTCCCTTTCTCACTCCCACACTTAGGACACAGGACCACCTGACCCCTATTAATTTTAGAAAGCCGAAGAGGGGTAAGATACGCTCCGTGCAGCAGAAAAAACTGAACTTGGCGAAATGTAACTGATGCAGTGACCTCTTTCGGACTACACAACACCATATCCCATGCCTTATCACTAATTTGCCCGAGATCACCCTCCCACCTGCATCGCAGCTCCGGCAAGACCCCCACACCAGATCCTTCCACCAATAATGAATACAGAAATTAAATTTGCCGCCTCTGGCCCAACCTTGACAGTTGCACCCTCAAAGAATCTGCATTGAAACTCGGGGCAGCTCCCCGAAACTGCGAGGCAAGATCATGTCTTAACTGCAAATACCTATAAAAGTAATCCCTAGGTAACTCATGTAATCCCTGTAGTTGCTCAAATGAATGTAGTATCCCATTCTCATACAATTGTCCAATATGTATTATATTGTAAATTCGCCAAGCTCCAGCTCCCTCCATCCTAACCAATTCTCCAAAGTCCAAATTATCTCAAAGTGGAGTGCATGGGTCCAAGTCCAGTCCACCCCCAATCTGGGATGAAAATCGCCATACCTTCATGGCCTGTATCAATAAAGGAGGATCACACTCAACCTTTCTACCAGCCAAAAGAAACTGCACCCGTGTATGTTTAGAACCTGTCCCAGAGACTAGAAAATCATGCAGATCCACACCCAGCTGCGACCGGAACCATACCTCAATATGTGTCAGCTGAGAGGCAAAATAATAAAGCCGCAGATTCGGCAAAGCCAAACCCCCCGACCCTCGAGAACGATATAAAGTGGTAAGCTTAACTCTTGCTCTTTTGCCTGCCCACACCAAATAAGCCATGAGACGCTCAATATAACGAAATATACTATGAGGTATATATATCGGCGACTGCTGCAAAACATACAGAAACTTTGGTTGAATTGTCATTTTGACCAGATTAATTCTACCTGTGACCGTTAATGGCAGCTGCTTCCATACCCCGATCCGGCTCTTAAGATAGTCAATCTGAGGCTGGACATTACGCTGGATATATTGTCCCAGTTGATCAAAAGCCGCGAGTGTTTGTTTGTTTTTTTAATTAGTTTAATATGCCGGTAAATGTGATAAAAAATATATATAGAGCTACATCCATTCAAAACAGTTTGCTTTGATGTTAATGAAATGGTATTATGCACACAAAACAGATCATTTTAATGTCCTGAATTGAATCAGAATAAAGTGTAATCTTATATGTTTTTTTCTAAAATAAACCTCTAAAATATGTTTCTAGTTTTTTTTCTTGAAGAGTTGCCTTTGTTTATAATTCCCTTTTGTTTTTTATCTTACCTTAAAAATGAGGGGTTATTACGGAATAAAAGAGAGATAAAGACCTACATACTTTATGTTTTCAATTATATTTTTTAAATTGTGGGATAAGTGATCATGTAGCAAATAGAAAAATAGAATTGTTCAGTAAAGCAATTGAAATAATTAAAGCTTTGTTCGAAAGGAGATATTTATCTTTCAATTCACACCTTGACATTAGTGACTTACCATGCAGTAAGTTCTAGGTAGCAATTATAGCTTTGCTAGCCCATATATTTTTACATTTCCGTGAAGATTATGTAAGTAAAATGTATCCCCGTCACTGTGTGTGTGTGGTGTTGGGGTGGTTAATGCTCTTCCTGTCTTGCACTTTCCTTTAACCTGGTAGCTCTTTGATGAGGGTGCAGCTCCCACTAAAGGACCACTTGGCTGAGTAGCTATCAGAGACACCACGTCCGGCCAAACTGCTTAGTCCTGAGAGGACTGGTTGTAAGGTATAACCTGAAGTCAAAGGATTGTAGAAGATAGAATAATGGTGGAAGGAAGCTGTGGTTGAATGATTGTAGAGGATAGAATCGTGATGTAAAGTCAAACAAAACAAGTCTTCAAAGCACAAGCAGGTAAAATAATACAAAACAATATCCTGGAAAGGTTTAAAACTGAGGGACTTTATAAAGGCTACAAACAGGTGAGATAAATTGTTCTGATTGACTTGACATTTTCACTTTAGGGCTGATTGCAGAGTAGAGAAAGCTATGCAGTAGTCCAGGTGAGGTGACTATCTAGATTGCTGTTCTTAGCAGTGTGTTGATT
Source organism: Mixophyes fleayi (assembly GCF_038048845.1). NCBI lineage: Eukaryota > Metazoa > Chordata > Amphibia > Anura > Limnodynastidae > Mixophyes > Mixophyes fleayi. The sequence continues at coordinate 164,412,768 of NC_134405.1, forward strand.
AGAGGAATTTATGAAAAGGTGTTTGTAGCTGTCATTGTGATTTGTTTTCTGACAGCTGTCATCTGGAACTAGTGTTGTGAATCCTACCGGAATTTAAGTGATCAGAGGGCCCAACAAATTCAGGTGTTACAACAATGTGTGTTAAGTGTACACACACATTCTGTAGGGTGGTGTTACAGTCAAATAGAAGCAACAGTAAGGTGGGAGTCAGACCATCTCTGTCATAAAATAGAATTCCTTTATTTACATACCTTTTAGACTCCAGTACAATATTCGGGTTGCAAACAGTAACATCTATATGTACAGCTCAGGTATACTCCTAGCTCTTCCTGTACAGTTCTTTAGTGAATGACATGGTTATGTTGATAGAACAGTCCCATTAAAATATTTTTTTAGTACACATTAATTTCTCTCCGCTTCACTCATCCCTCCTCAAATCTCTCCTATTATAATCCTATTATAATATAGTCTCTCTTTTTCTTGTTTCTGACTTCTGCTGTCTTTCTGTCTCTCTAACACCTCTTTATTCAATACTTTCTTTTATTTTCTCCTCAGTCCGTTTCACTCATATTCTCTCTGCCTCTCAATCCTTCTATCATAATATACTTTGACCCTCGTGGCAGCTGACCATGGACCCATTCCTCTAACAACATGGTTTCCGGGACCTTCTTCCCTCCGTCCCGGTCCCTGGCTGTCATTGCACACCTTCTCCTGACTGCTGACCACATCAATTTCCTCTTCTCCCAACTTCCACTTTTAAGCCTCTCTCTATTGCTTCAGTTGTCATCAGCTCCTCTGCGCCTTGTTGCTAGGCAATGGTTCCTTGTTTCTTTTCTGGGTCAGTGCAGGGGCCACACAATCAGTCACCAGGAGGTCGAAGCAACAATGCTGGAAGGGGAGTGTTTGTAACACTAGGGTAACAGTGTTAAAAAATGTATCAACAGTTTTAGATCTCTGAGTTATAAAGTCTGAATGTCTACCTAGGTCAGTTGAACTATCGCTTGTTGCCCTGACCTTCTGCCTGTAACTGGACTTGAACCATTGCCTGTGACCCTGACCCTGCTTGCACCTGATGTCTCAGCCTGTGCTCTCTTAGGCCTAGCAGACATTATCATCTCTGTTCCAGTCCGCAGACCTCTGGCCTATCCCTATTCCATGTGTTACCTCCCACTCCTGAGTGCCGCTGTGCAACCAGTCTCTATGGGAAAGGCGGCTGCCATAGTTCTACAAGTTTATGATGCACTGGTGGCCATAACATTATAACCCGCCACTGAAGATTGGAGGTAAATTCTGTAATGGAAGACAGCCCAGGTCCTGGCGAATCAGATCCAGACCTTGTCACAGGCAGTACAGAGTTTGTCTCATCACTTATCAATACAAGAAAAATCCTCCAGAAATCCGCAGGTTCAACAGGCCTCCTCTGGCATTATTACAGAGCCAAAATTGAACTTGCCCGATTGATTTTCTGGAAGCAGATCCTCCTTCCGCAACTTCAAGGAGAGTTGCAAATTATATTTCGGCTGTGTTGCTCCTCTGGCTTTGAGCCTCAAAGAATTGGTATTGTCATCTCCTTACTCCAGTTCCGTTTAGGCCTTACGGAACAAATCAAGGACTCATTAATACAGTATCCTATGCCATCCTCACTTGAAAGTTAGATGCAACTTGTCAGAATCAAGGGGAGGAAAGCTGAATGAGAGTAATCTTTACCTCCTTGTTCACCACCGAAGTCATGTTCTAACTTTCTGGACACCCCTGAGCCCATGCAGTTGGGCGCTTACCGTCTGCCTCCTGAAGAGCGTTCCAGACGGCGCTCCCTAGGTCTCTGCATGTATTGTGGTCAATCGGGCCACCTAGTTCATACCTGCCCTATCAAGTCGGGTGTCACGGGCACTAGGAGTTTTACCCAGAATTCACCAGATGTAGCCTTACTCACTAGAGGCGCGGAGTCTAACACAGTGGCTGGTCTTCTCCAGGAAATCCCGCAAGGAAGTATGGGTTTTAGCGGCTTCCACTGTGCAGGTCGTGGCCCCCTGGGGAGTATGGTGAATATACGGTACAGCTAAGCACAATAGATACACAGCACTACTTAAACTGAATGGAAGAAGGAATGTCAATGATATATATATATATATATATATATATATATATATATATATATAGATATATATATATATAGAGTCTCTGAGCAGTAGAAACAATAATAACTTGGCAGAATGATGAGCAGTAATAATAGGAGGAGAGAGTTCCAAGTGCTTAGCACGCAGGTAGTATAAAACATGCAGATGCTTGACAACTGAAGGAAGTCTATGCGAGCAGCCAATCATACAGTAGTAGAAGAGTCAGCGACTCGCAGCTATACTACCGAGGCACAATAGAACTCAGTCCCGAAAATAGGTAACATACGAATGTCACGGACTTACCTGATCCCCGCTGCTCCGTCCAGCCGCACTTCCGCATTCTGGACCATGTGACCGCACCCGGAGGCGGTCACATGACCACAACCCTAGAGGCGGGGATTTTGAATCCCCTTCAGTATAAAAACCTCACTCTGACACTCGCTGAGTGTCAGAGCAACACTTACCTGTTCCTGGCTCCTGCTCTTCGTGGATTGCAGTGTCTTCCTGTTTCCTGTGTTTCCTGTGTGCTGATCTCTGCCTGTTTGACTTCCCTGGCTCTCCAATCCCTGTGTACCGACCCGGCTTGCTGACTATTCTCCTATTCTTGTGACCCGTGTACCGAACCTGGCTTGTTGACTCCGAGTTGCCTTCTGATTCTGCCTGACTCCATTCCTGTGTACCGAACCGGCTTGTTGACTCCGCTACCACCGCTTCACTCTGCTGTACTACATCTTGAGGCGAACCTGGGGACCGCGACCTGCGACTACTGGCAGCGAAGCCCACCCCGCCTTGCGGCGGTTCTTGGTGAACACCGGGGAGATCGTTAGACTCCGCACCTCAGGTAAGCCAGTGCTAATCAAGATTAGTAATATAGTATCCAGAATCTGTTACAGTTTGCTCTGACCATGTATACCACAGCTAAAGATCTGTTGGAGCATTTAGTAGGAAGGATGGATAAGCAAGAAGCTAACCAAGAGCAACTTTTAAAATTCCTCAATAGTCTATCCACTCGCTTGGATGTTGTCCAGAACACCCTAGTGGCTGGTGGATCACCTGGGCCGGCAGTGGCCCCTGTACCTCAGGCCGCAGCAGCAGCTTCTTCCTCACAGCTACGGTTACCTAACCCACCTAAGTTCGATGGAGACCCTAAAAATTGCAGAGGATTTTTAAATCAATGCTCCATACAATTCGAGCTTCTACCTGGGAACTTCCCCTCCGGAAAAACGAAAGTGGCCTATGTGATTTTGTTATTGTCCGGTCAAGCTTTAGCATGGGCTTCCCCCTTATGGGAGAGGGACGACCCCATTCTACATAACTTCAACCTCTTCTTGTCCACCTTCAAGAAAATATTTGATGAGCCAGGAAGGGTGTCCAATGCCGCTTCCGGCTTACTACGTCTCCGCCAGGGAAACCAGTCTGTGGGGCAGTATGCGGTCCACTTCAGTACCATGGCCTCTGAACTTCGCTGGAACGATGAGGCTCTAGTAGCTACATTCTGGCAGGGCCTTTCAGACCGAATCAAAGACGAGTTGGTATCCCAGGAACTCCCTACGTCTTTGGACGACATTATCTCCCTCTGTGTCAAAATTGATTTGCGTTTCAAGGAACGTAATTCCGAGAAGGAACAGTCGCGGCGTAGCATTATTCGCTTGGCCCCCAACTTCCAAACCCCTGTTCTTCCCCCTGAAGAGCCCATGCAACTTGGGAGGACCCGCCTATCAGCCGAAGAGAGGGAGAGGAGATTTCGGAACAAGTTGTGTTTATATTGTGGAGAGAGTGGCCATCTTCTGAGTTCTTGTCCCAAACGTTCGGGAAAGGACAGGGCCTAACGAGTTCTGGAGCTGTATTGTTGGGCCTCTTCTCTCAGTGTCAGTCAGTTCCCAATAGTAATGATTGCCTGTCTATTCCCATTTCCCTTCAGTTAGGACAAAAGACCTTCCCGCAGTCGGCTCTTCTAGATTCCGGAGCCGCAGGAAATTTCATTTCTGCCACAGTAGTTAAACAATTCGCTATTCCCACACAAGCCTTGGAACAACCCATCTCTCTGATGGCCATTGATGGGGGAAGAATCCCTGAGGGGTCCATCCTGGTACGCACTATTCCTCTTCTACTTCAGATAGGAGCACTTCATCGGGAGAAGATTTCTTTTCTAGTAATACAGAGATCTACCAACCCAGTCATCCTAGGACTTCCTTGGCTTCGTGTCCACTCTCCCACCTTGGACTGGAAATCTGGTCACATATTGTCCTGGGGCAGTCCTGCTTCTCTCGCTGCCTACAGAGAGTGGTTCCCCCGAATAGTCCCAGACGTACCCAAGAATTTCCTGGGACTCTCCTGCCTGAGCCATACCAAACCTTCTCTGATGTGTTTTGTCAACAAGAGGCCACTAGACTTCCCCCTCACAGAATCTGGGACTGTGGCATTGATCTGATACCTGGTAAACCCATTCCCAGGGGCCGTGTTTACCCCCTTTCCCTCCCGGAATCTAAGGCTATGGAGGAGTACATCCAAGAAAATCTAAACAGGGGCTTCATCCGCAAGTCTGCCTCCCCAGCTGGGGCTGGCTTCTTCTTCGTAAAAAAGAAAGATGGGGGCCTCCGCCCTTGCATTGATTACAGAGGCCTGAATGCCATTACCGTTAAAAATCGGTATCCACTGCCACTGATTTCTGAATTATTTGACCGGATCAAGGGTGCCACCATCTTTTCTAAACTTGACCTCAGAGGAGCGTATAACCTTATACGCATTAAGGAGGGGGATGAATGGAAGACGGCGTTTAACACCTCAGACGGCCACTTTGAATATCTGGTCATGCCTTTCGGGCTATGCAATGCCCCAGCCATATTTCAGAGCTTTATGAATGAGCTGTTTCAAGACCTCTTGTACCAATCTGTAGTCATCTACTTGGACGACATTCTCATCTTTTCTCAAGATCTAGCATCCCATCGTACTCATGTATTGGAGGTCCTCTCTCGTATCCGAAAAAATCAGTTATTTTGCAAATTGGAGAAATGCACCTTCGAGCAGAGACAAATTCCCTTCCTGGGATATAATATTTCGGGCACCGGTCTACAGATGGATCCCACAAAATTGAAAGCCATACTTGACTGGCCCCAACCTTCGGGCCTTAAGGCCACTCAACGCTTCCTAGGATTCTCCAACTATTATCGTCAATTTATCAAGGGGTACTCCTCTCTCGTGGCTCCCTTCACAGCATTGACCCACAAATCTGCTGATGCTGGTATTTGGTCCTCTGAGGCTATCCAAGCCTTTATATTATTAAAGTCTCTCTTTTCATCTGCACCCATTCTTCAACAGCCAGATTGTTCTTGTCCCTTTGTCCTGGAGGTAGATGTCTCTTCTGTTGGCACAGGAGCCGTACTATCACAGCGAGGTCCTTCTGGAAAACTTCATCCCTGCGGATTCTTTTCCCGTCGCTTTTTACCTGCTGAGAGGAATTATGGGATTGGCGACAAAGAGCTCCTGGCCATCAAATTGGCTCTCTCCGAATGGAGACATTTACTAGAAGGAGCGCAATTCCCTATCACCATATATACCGACCATAAGAATTTGCTTTACTTACGCACTGCTCGATGTCTAAACCCTCCACAAGCAAGGTGGTCCTTATTCTTCTCACGCTTTGATTTCAACATCACTTTTCACTCAGGATCTAAGAATACGAAGGCAGACGCCTTATCTCGCTCTTTTGATCCAGCTGACATGGAATCCTCGGAAGATAAGAAATTCATTGTAAATCCATGTCAAGTATTGGCAGCTACACACCTGAAAAAGGGTTGTCCTCCAGGCAAAACATTCATCTTGCCACATCTACGCACCCGGCTCCTTCACTAGGCTCATCACTCACTCTTCTCTGGGCATGCTGGCATTCGCAAGACCTGGGACTTATTGTCCCGAAGCTACTGGTGGCCTTCCTTGCTGGAGGATGTGAAGAGATTTGTTGCTGCTTGTTCCAAATGTGCTCAACACAAGACCTCTAGGAAGCAGCCTTATGGATGCTTGCTCCCATTACCCATTCCTGATTACCCTTGGTCACAGATCTCCATGGATTTTATCACGGACCTTCCCCCTTCCGAATCCTGTACTGTAGTGCTTGTGGTCACGGATCGCTTCTCTAAAACAGCCCACTTTATTGCTCTCAAAGGCCTTCCTTCTTCCTCCTCCTTAGCCGATATTTTTATTAAAGAAATATTTCGCCTCCATGGCTGTCCTCAACATATTGTCTCCGATAGGGGATCACAATTCATATCAAAATTTTGGCGGTCTTTTTGCAATAAATCCGGGATTAAGCTTGACTTCTCTTCCGCATATCATCCCCAGTCCAATGGGGCTACTGAGAGAACCAACCAAGAATTAGAGAAGTTTCTAAGAATATTTATCTCTAGTAACCAAGACAACTGGGTGGACCTTCTCCCTTGGGCCGAGTTCGCCCATAACAACCATTTTCATGAGGCCATCTCTAACTCCCCCTTTTTTGTTCTGTATGGCTGCCATCCTAGACTACCCACCTTCTCTCAAGTCTCATCTTCTGAAGTTCCAGCAGTGGACTCTCTGGTTCGTAACTTCTCTGATATTTGGGAACAAACCAAGACAAACTTAAAACAAGCAACTACTCGTTCCAAAAAATTCTACGATAAAAGGAGAAGAATGACTCCAAGTTTTGCAGTTGGTGACAGGGTATGGCTATCCACCCAGAACATTCGTTTAAAGGTTCCCAGTAAAAAATTTGCTCCCAAGTTTATTGGCCCATTTGCTATATCTGAGATTATTAATCCCGTAGCCTTTAGATTGAGTCTGCCTCCTTCCTTACGCATACCCAATGTCTTCCATGTCTCCTTGTTAAAACCGATGGTAACCAACAGATTCTCCACCTCATCCAGAACTCCTCCTCCTGCTGTGGATCGGGATCAAGTTGAATACGAGATTAAAACTATCCTAGATTCTCGTAAAGTTCAAGGTGCCATACAGTTCTTGGTGGATTGGAAGGGTTACGGCCCTGAGGAGCGCTCATGGGTAAGAGCCATTGACCTACATGCTCCCCGTCTACCTAAATCCTTCCATAAAAAATTTCCTTTGAAACCCTATTAGGTGTTCGGAGTCCACCTTTATGGCAGGGGGTACTGTCACGGACTTACCTGATCCCCGCCGCTCCGTCCAGCCGCACTTCCGCATTCTGGACCATGTGACCGCACCCGAAGGCGGTCACATGACCACAACCCTAGAGGCGGGGATTTTGAATCCCCTTCAGTATAAAAACCTCACTCTGACACTCGCTGAGTGTCAGAGCAACACTTACCTGTTCCTGGCTCCTGCTCTTCGTGGATTGCAGTGTCTTCCTGTTTCCTGTGTCTCCTGTGTGCTGATCTCTGCCTGTTTGACTTCCCTGGCTCTCCAATCCCTGTGTACCGACCCGGCTTGCTGACCATTCTCCTATTCTTGTGACCCGTGTACCGAACCTGGCTTGTTGACTCCGAGTTGCCTTTTGATTCTGCCTGACTCCATTCCTGTGTACCGAACCGGCTTGTTGACTCCGCTACCACAGCTTTACTCCGCTGTACTACATCTTGAGGCGAACCTGGGGACCACGACCTGCGACTCCTGGCAGCGAAGCCCACCCCGCCTTGCGGCGGTTCTTGGTGAACACCGGGGAGATCGTTAGACTCCGCACCTCAGGTAAGCCAGTGCTAATCAAGATTAGTAATATAGTATCCAGAATCTGTTACAACGAAGTAATCAGAGTAAGCTGCACCTGGCAGGTATTACCACTAGCATGAAGTGAAGGCCTGTCCAGGGGCAGGTAGAATACAAGGTAGCCTGAAGCAATCTGCGGCTGGCAGGTATTATCACCGATGTGAGTAAAGACTTGTCCAGAAGCAGGCAAGATACAAGTAGCGTGGAGCAATCAGCGGCTGGCAGGTATTACCACCGATGTGAAGTGAAGACTTGTCCAGGAGCAGGTAGAATACAAGTAGCGTGGAGTAATCTGCGGCTGACAGGCATTACCACTGATGTGGAATGAAGACTTGTCCAGGAGCAGGTAAGATACGAGGTAACATGAAGCGGTCTGCGGCTGGCAGGTATTACCACTGATGTGGAGGGAAGACTTGTCCAGGAGCAGGTAAGATACGAGGTAGCATGGAGCGGTCTGCAGGTAGCATCCACAGCAAACAGGTACCATAGGCAGGAACAGGAAACTCCTTGGTATCTCAACAGAATGAGGACCAAGAACAGGCAAAGGTAATAGGGCAACAGGTGTCTTAAGTAGTGAGAAGTAATTAATTATCCAATGAGGATAGGAACAAGGTTTTAACAGTCTGTAGGTCTGCACATGCGCAATCCTCTGGTCAAGATGGCGGACGGCCGTGGCGCCAGACAGGCGCCGGCAAGAGAGAGAGAGACCCATGTCTAGAACTAGAGGAACTAACAGTCCGGTGAGTGACATCGGGAAATGCCTAAACCTAAGCGCTGGTGAAGGGGTGCGCTTAGGTTTCCAAATAATTCTTTGATAGTTCCTGCACGCTTAATCTTCAGAGAACGTTCTACTGATGTGTCAGCCTTTATCGATATTGGGGCAGCAGATAACTTTCTGGATATCCAACTGGCTTAGTCACTTGGTATTCCTAATATTAAGTTGGGTTCGAGCGTTACCGTCTGTGGCTTGGATGGTAACCCCTTGGCTGGGGGTAGAATACTCACTTAGACTCCATTGGTCTTCAGAGCCATAATCCAGAGTGGTCATCTACATGCTTGACCCTACCTCTCAGAGTTCTTCAGCCTAGTTCGGAATTGTTACCTGAGCCCTACCAGGATTTTAGTGATGTGTTCTGTAAGAAGAAAGGTTACTCTCTCCCGCCTCATCGAGATTATGACTGTGCAATTGAACTTGTACCTGGTTCTAAGTTGCCCAAAGGGCATCTGTATTCTTTGTTTATCCCTGAGACCCAGACTCTGGAGCAGTATGTGGAAGAGAACCTGCAAAAAGGATTCATCCGCCCTTCCAAATCTCCTGTAGGAGCTGGTTGTTTCTTTGTGGCCAAAAAAGATGGCAGCCTTAAACCTTGCATAGATTTTCGCAGCCTGAATAAAATCACGGTTAAGAACACATATCCTCTACCCTTAATTTCTGTCTTATTTGATCAGCTTAAGTCAGCCACCATTTTCTTGAAGATTGACATCCGAGGTGTCTACAAACTTATACGTATAAGAAAGGGAGATGAGTGGAAAACGGCCTTCAACACTCATTCAGGACATTATGAGTACCTAGTTATGCCGTTCGGTTTGTGTAATGCTCCGGCAGTCTTCCAAGACCTCATCAACAATGCTTTATGGGAATTCCTTGGAAAGACAGTTGTTGTTTATTTGGATGATATTTTAATCTATTCGGAATCCTTGGTTCAGCACGGTCAACATGTTCGTGAGGTTCTGCAAAAACTACGTCAACACCATCTCTATGCAAAACTGGAGAAGTGTGAGTTTGAGGTCTCCAGTGTAGCCTTCCTGGGGTACATTATCTCTTCATCTGATTTTTCAATGTATCCCAGTAAGGTTCAGGCAATTCAGGACTGGGTCCTTCCTACTAATTTAAAGGCTATTCAAAGATTCCTTGGCTTCGCCAATTACTATTGAAGGTTTATACACTCATTCTCTTCCTTGGTGGCTCCTATCACTGCCTTCACTGGGAAAGGTGCTAACACGGCTAATTGGTCTCCAGAAGCATTGGAGAGTTTTTCAGCCCTTAAAGCCGCCTTCACTTCTGCACCTGTTCTTAGGCCCCCAGACTCAGAACTCCCGTTTATTGTAGAAGTGGATGCTTCGAATGTTGGGGGAGGTGCCATTCTTTCTCAAAAGGATCCTCAGAGTAAAAAATTGTATCCCTGTGCATACCTTTCCAGAAAATTCTCGCCAGCTGAAATCAACTATGACGTCGGTAATTGTCAGGATAAGAGCATAAATCTGATATGCTAAAATAGATCATTGGATGTCAGGACCCAAAATAACTCTTTGCATGAATACCTAAATTAACCTGATCGTCAATTCAGATAAAGGTGTGACCAAATGAGCCCAGGAGCAGGTAATTGAGTTAAGCAAATGCTGTGTGAAGAGACTAGCTTTAGATATGCAGATCACAGACATCCATTGTATTTGATCATGTATTTCCCTAGCTAATTTACTTCCTTTCAATAGGTAGTGTAAACACAAACTAACTCTTGGGTGTAAATTGGAGAACCATATGCCTACAGGAGATCCTGGTAGACAGTATGTGAAAGCCTATACAGGTATATAGAAATGTGAACTTGAAAGGAAATTAATTCATTTTTCATATTTTGGGAAATCTGGATGCCACTCTGTACTGAGGGGCAAAAAACACACAAGCGTCTTGAAAGATAGATACCCACTACACAGGGAACAGCCATGGGCACATGTATTTTAGGATGAGATTGGATATTGTTGTAATTCCCTTATGTTTGGTATTTAAACGTGCGGGAGATTATGACCGGTTTATTGAGGGGGGTGTTATTTCTCTGAGGTATAGCTGTGAAGAATTACCAACAGGTCAAAACTTAGGAATAGTTTGACCAAACCTGAGGTAACACCCAGGGGACATTTCCGCCCCCCACATTAGCATTCACGCTGCCCCTGTGAATGCCGTCCCATTTGAGTTTGCTTAAAACCCTGTGTCTGGAGGGACAAAGTGTCAGACTTTTTGGGAAATCAATTGACATTGATAAGCTGTCCATCTTCTTAGCCACATTTCCCTTGGCCAGAAATGCAATTCATGTAAGTGCAAATCTGAATGTAATCCTTTTTATTTTAAACTGTTTTTGCTTGTTATGTCAAATTTATTATTTGTTTATTCATTATTTTTCTTTATATCTGAATGCCCTGTACCTTTTGTATATTAAATCTAAAATGTAATAAGTTGCGTCCTTGATACTCTAAATAATCCATAGCCTGTGTATAAGAGAGATTGCCTGTCCAGGTTACCCTGTGTGTGAGTTGGTGATACATTTGATTAACAAGCTGTGTGTGCTTGTATTTACATTTGTGTAACAGTCTGGAGGTGTGAAGAGTTAACCCTGTGTGTGCTGGTGTAAGTCTTGCTAGTTTGTGAAACTAGAAGCCTGTGTGCCAGTGTGAGCCAGTATATTGGGGTCCTATTGCCCATACCCAATAGGTGGCAGCTGATCCTTGAAGTGTCTGGGGGGTGTGAGAGCGCTGTGTTTGGGGGCGATTCCGTAGGTCTAGAACCTGTGTGATAGGTGAGAGAGACTGCGGGCGGAAATCGTGTGTGACCTCAGACAGCAAACACCCCAAAGTCACGGCAGCTGGGAGTGCGTTCGTGACAAATTGGTGGCATAGCAGTGGGATGATTTAATTTCTTAGAGTATTAAGTGCATGGTTTAAGCAATTAACCCTTGCACTTATAAACTGATTGTAACCTTGCGAGGAATACAATAGTTTTACAAGGACAAAACTCAGGGCTATAATTTTTGAAGACATACGTGCAAAGCAGTTCCCTTCCCTTCTCTCTTGTTTTTCTTTTCTATCTTTTATTTTGCAACGTAACTGAGGAGATGGCTGCGGCATATAAACGTTTGACAAAGGAGGCGCTGATTTCAGATTGTGAGGATGCAGGAATTCCCACTAGTGGCAAAAGTAAGGAGCAATTGATTGAAGCTCTTGTACAGAGGGATCAGCGTCAAGTCACAGTTGTGTCCGAGGAAGAGCATAGCCAGGACTCAGAAGCGAACCTGACTGTGGATATTTCTCAAAACCAGGGACGGTTAATTTCGGATGATTCTACTAGTTCATGTGTGGACACTGCTATGGACGTTTATATGCAAACTGCCCTAAAATATTTGGGCCCGGCGGACATTACAACTAAAATGCAACTTATACAGCAGTTCCAGGAGAAGGAAGCTGCTGACCGTCAGGAGAGAGAGAGGCGTGCTGCTATGGCGGCAGCAGAGAGGCGTGCTGCTATGGAGGCAGCAGAGCGCCAAGCCGAGCGGCAGGCAGAAAGAAAAGCTGCCGAGCGAGAGGCAGAGAGGAGATTTGAGCTGGAGCTTGCCAAGCTCAAATGCCAGCCAGAAGCCAAAGAGGCTGGTATTAGCAGACCCCGTCCAGAGAATTTCCCATTATTGGAAAAAGATGGGGATTTGGATACTTTTTTGTGAGGATTCGAAAAGACATGCCGACAGTATGGACTGGCCAAAGATCAGTGGGCACAATATTTAACCCCTGGTTTGCGAGGTAATGCATTAGAGGCTTTTGCAGATCTTCAACCTGAGATGGACGGAAATTATGAGGCAATCAGAAGTGCCCTGTTGCAACGTTTTAACATCACCCCAGAGGCGCATAGGCAGAAATTCAGAGATTTAAAAGGCAGTGCCTCGGACACATATACAGGACATGTGGCCCAGCTGTGTGCTTCCTTCAAACAGTGGGTTGGAGGGCTACAGATCACCACCTTTGATGCTCTGCAAGATTTGATAATCCAGAAGCAGTTTCTGACTTTGTGCCCAGCTGATGTGAAGGAATGGGTAGTGGATCGGGACCATACATCATCGGCGGAAGCAGCTAGACTGGCTGACAAGTACACTGTCACCCGGGCACCTGCAGCTAAAAGAGGAACTTTGGTGCCAGGGCAATCGGCCTGGAAAGGGGGCCGGCCAGGAGGATCAACGCCAACCCCCTCAACACCATCACCCACTGTTTCTTCATCTTTTGGGAGAGTTGGGGCAAAGCCTGTTTTGGGAAACACCCGCAGGTGTTTTGTGTGCAACCAGGTGGGGCACATTAGTACCGCCTGTCCAGAGAAGCAGACCAGTTCACCCTCTGCTCGGGGGGTACCCTCCCTGCAATCTTTACCAGCTGTCCTGTGTGTTGCGGGACCAGAAGGGGGCCGGAAGGACAACCTACAAACAGTCACGGTGGGTGACAAGGTAACTGTGGGGTTAAGAGACACTGGTGCGGATGTTACGTTAGTGCATTCAGAACTGGTAGGGTTAGAGGACTTCATTCCAAGAAAATGTATTTTTGTGAAAGGGGTCGGTGGAATTCACCTTACTGTACCTGTAGCCCAAGTTTACCTTGATTGGGGTGCTGGAAGAGGTATAAGAGATGTTGGGGTCTCGGATAATATGCCTATAAATGTGTTACTGGGGACAGATTTAGGAAGAATGTCGTCTTAGTATGTCTGTAATGACGATGTCAATGCCACCCCTGTTACTGTGTCAGAATCAACTGAAAGTACCAAAGTTTGTTCCCAGGTAGCAGGAGGTGACAAGGAAAAGGTCTGTTCAGTGGCACATGAAATGTGTAAACCAGGATGTGACAGGGACAGGGAATGTCTTATTATATCTGATGTAGGTAATGACGCTAATGTCACTGTGTTAGACTCAGCTGAGAATACCAAGGTTTCTTCCCAGGCAGCAGGAGGTGACAAGGAGAGAGAATGTCTTATTGTACCTATTGCCTATAATGAGGATAATGTCAATAACAGTATTGTGTAAGAATCCAAACCTGTTTATACACTGACATCTTGTCATGGGATAGGGACAGCGGACATTGTTAGTGCAGATGTTGGCATTAATACTGGTGTAGATAATATGCTTTCTAGAAATGGGACATATGACCATGTGATTAATTCTGTTGTGCTAGAGAAAGACAATGTTTCTACCCAGGTAATATGCTCAGAAGATGCTGTACCAAGTAACTGGGAGGGAGGGCAGAGTGAAGATGTGTATTCTGTGCCTGAACCAGCTGCACACAGAGTGATTGAGCATGCGGGGGAGACACCTAGTCCTGGCCAACAGGAAGTAGCGAGTGACAGCAATCCTTACATTGCTGCTGGGACCTGTAGTTCGAATGTTCACCACTTAGATCTACATCTGAGTTCTGACCATTCATCTGAGTTTTCTATAGAGACAGGGAGGTCAGTTGCTAGCCCACACTCACTTAGCCAGCCGTCTAACGGCTTAGAGGAGATAGATGAGGGGAAGAAGGACTTGTCAGGGGATCTAGTAGCTGCAGCGCAAGGGATAGGACCCCCTAAGAATACAGAGGTTAGCCCACAGCTATGTAAGTATCAGGAGGCCCAGCCACATAAGGTAATTAAACCCCTCTTAACCCATCCCACCAGAGACCCTAGTGAGAGCCAGCTAGCAGCTATTACAGTGGACCCAGGGGGAAATTAGATGAGATAATCTTAGGCACTGACCTGTCAGTCAATGCCCATGCCATCTCTTGAAGGGGGGAGATGTCAGGATAAGAGCATAAATCTGATATGCTAAAATAGATCATTGGATGTCAGGACCCAAAATAACTCTTTGCATGAATACCTAAATTAACCTGATCGTCAATTCAGATAAAGGTGTGACCAAATGAGCCCAGGAGCAGGTAATTGAGTTAAGCAAATGCTGTGTGAAGAGACTAGCTTTAGATATGCAGATCACAGACATCCATTGTATTTGATCATGTATTTCCCTAGCTAATTTACTTCCTTTCAATAGGTAGTGTAAACACAAACTAACTCTTGGGTGTAAATTGGAGAACCATATGCCTACAGGAGATCCTGGTAGACAGTATGTGAAAGCCTATACAGGTATATAGAAATGTGAACTTGAAAGGAAATTAATTCATTTTTCATATTTTGGGAAATCTGGATGCCACTCTGTACTGAGGGGCAAAAAACACACAAGCGTCTTGAAAGATAGATACCCACTACACAGGGAACAGCCATGGGCACATGTATTTTAGGATGAGATTGGATATTGTTGTAATTCCCTTATGTTTGGTATTTAAACGTGCGGGAGATTATGACCGGTTTATTGAGGGGGGTGTTATTTCTCTGAGGTATAGCTGTGAAGAATTACCAACAGGTCAAAACTTAGGAATAGTTTGACCAAACCTGAGGTAACACCCAGGGGACATTTCCGCCCCCCACATTAGCATTCACGCTGCCCCTGTGAATGCCGTCCCATTTGAGTTTGCTTAAAACCCTGTGTCTGGAGGGACAAAGTGTCAGACTTTTTGGGAAATCAATTGACATTGATAAGCTGTCCATCTTCTTAGCCACATTTCCCTTGGCCAGAAATGCAATTCATGTAAGTGCAAATCTGAATGTAATCCTTTTTATTTTAAACTGTTTTTGCTTGTTATGTCAAATTTATTATTTGTTTATTCATTATTTTTCTTTATATCTGAATGCCCTGTACCTTTTGTATATTAAATCTAAAATGTAATAAGTTGCGTCCTTGATACTCTAAATAATCCATAGCCTGTGTATAAGAGAGATTGCCTGTCCAGGTTACCCTGTGTGTGAGTTGGTGATACATTTGATTAACAAGCTGTGTGTGCTTGTATTTACATTTGTGTAACAGTCTGGAGGTGTGAAGAGTTAACCCTGTGTGTGCTGGTGTAAGTCTTGCTAGTTTGTGGAACTAGAAGCCTGTGTGCCAGTGTGAGCCAGTATATTGGGGTCCTATTGCCCATACCCAATAGGTGGCAGCTGATCCTTGAAGTGTCTGGGGGGTGTGAGAGCGCTGTGTTTGGGGGCGATTCCGTAGGTCTAGAACCTGTGTGATAGGTGAGAGAGACTGCGGGCGGAAATCGTGTGTGACCTCAGACAGCAAACACCCCAAAGTCACGGCAGCTGGGAGTGCGTTCGTGACAAATTGGTGGCATAGCAGTGGGATGATTTAATTTCTTAGAGTATTAAGTGCATGGTTTAAGCAATTAACCCTTGCACTTATAAACTGATTGTAACCTTGCGAGGAATACAATAGTTTTACAAGGACAAAACTCAGGGCTATAATTTTTGAAGACATACGTGCAAAGCAGTTCCCTTCCCTTCTCTCTTGTTTTTCTTTTCTATCTTTTATTTTGCAACGTAACTGAGGAGATGGCTGCGGCATATAAACGTTTGACAAAGGAGGCGCTGATTTCAGATTGTGAGGATGCAGGAATTCCCACTAGTGGCAAAAGTAAGGAGCAATTGATTGAAGCTCTTGTACAGAGGGATCAGCGTCAAGTCACAGTTGTGTCCGAGGAAGAGCATAGCCAGGACTCAGAAGCGAACCTGACTGTGGATATTTCTCAAAACCAGGGACGGTTAATTTCGGATGATTCTACTAGTTCATGTGTGGACACTGCTATGGACGTTTATATGCAAACTGCCCTAAAATATTTGGGCCCGGCGGACATTACAACTAAAATGCAACTTATACAGCAGTTCCAGGAGAAGGAAGCTGCTGACCGTCAGGAGAGAGAGAGGCGTGCTGCTATGGCGGCAGCAGAGAGGCGTGCTGCTATGGAGGCAGCAGAGCGCCAAGCCGAGCGGCAGGCAGAAAGAAAAGCTGCCGAGCGAGAGGCAGAGAGGAGATTTGAGCTGGAGCTTGCCAAGCTCAAATGCCAGCCAGAAGCCAAAGAGGCTGGTATTAGCAGACCCCGTCCAGAGAATTTCCCATTATTGGAAAAAGATGGGGATTTGGATACTTTTTTGTGAGGATTCGAAAAGACATGCCGACAGTATGGACTGGCCAAAGATCAGTGGGCACAATATTTAACCCCTGGTTTGCGAGGTAATGCATTAGAGGCTTTTGCAGATCTTCAACCTGAGATGGACGGAAATTATGAGGCAATCAGAAGTGCCCTGTTGCAACGTTTTAACATCACCCCAGAGGCGCATAGGCAGAAATTCAGAGATTTAAAAGGCAGTGCCTCGGACACATATACAGGACATGTGGCCCAGCTGTGTGCTTCCTTCAAACAGTGGGTTGGAGGGCTACAGATCACCACCTTTGATGCTCTGCAAGATTTGATAATCCAGAAGCAGTTTCTGACTTTGTGCCCAGCTGATGTGAAGGAATGGGTAGTGGATCGGGACCATACATCATCGGCGGAAGCAGCTAGACTGGCTGACAAGTACACTGTCACCCGGGCACCTGCAGCTAAAAGAGGAACTTTGGTGCCAGGGCAATCGGCCTGGAAAGGGGGCCGGCCAGGAGGATCAACGCCAACCCCCTCAACACCATCACCCACTGTTTCTTCATCTTTTGGGAGAGTTGGGGCAAAGCCTGTTTTGGGAAACACCCGCAGGTGTTTTGTGTGCAACCAGGTGGGGCACATTAGTACCGCCTGTCCAGAGAAGCAGACCAGTTCACCCTCTGCTCGGGGGGTACCCTCCCTGCAATCTTTACCAGCTGTCCTGTGTGTTGCGGGACCAGAAGGGGGCCGGAAGGACAACCTACAAACAGTCACGGTGGGTGACAAGGTAACTGTGGGGTTAAGAGACACTGGTGCGGATGTTACGTTAGTGCATTCAGAACTGGTAGGGTTAGAGGACTTCATTCCAAGAAAATGTATTTTTGTGAAAGGGGTCGGTGGAATTCACCTTACTGTACCTGTAGCCCAAGTTTACCTTGATTGGGGTGCTGGAAGAGGTATAAGAGATGTTGGGGTCTCGGATAATATGCCTATAAATGTGTTACTGGGGACAGATTTAGGAAGAATGTCGTCTTAGTATGTCTGTAATGACGATGTCAATGCCACCCCTGTTACTGTGTCAGAATCAACTGAAAGTACCAAAGTTTGTTCCCAGGTAGCAGGAGGTGACAAGGAAAAGGTCTGTTCAGTGGCACATGAAATGTGTAAACCAGGATGTGACAGGGACAGGGAATGTCTTATTATATCTGATGTAGGTAATGACGCTAATGTCACTGTGTTAGACTCAGCTGAGAATACCAAGGTTTCTTCCCAGGCAGCAGGAGGTGACAAGGAGAGAGAATGTCTTATTGTACCTATTGCCTATAATGAGGATAATGTCAATAACAGTATTGTGTAAGAATCCAAACCTGTTTATACACTGACATCTTGTCATGGGATAGGGACAGCGGACATTGTTAGTGCAGATGTTGGCATTAATACTGGTGTAGATAATATGCTTTCTAGAAATGGGACATATGACCATGTGATTAATTCTGTTGTGCTAGAGAAAGACAATGTTTCTACCCAGGTAATATGCTCAGAAGATGCTGTACCAAGTAACTGGGAGGGAGGGCAGAGTGAAGATGTGTATTCTGTGCCTGAACCAGCTGCACACAGAGTGATTGAGCATGCGGGGGAGACACCTAGTCCTGGCCAACAGGAAGTAGCGAGTGACAGCAATCCTTACATTGCTGCTGGGACCTGTAGTTCGAATGTTCACCACTTAGATCTACATCTGAGTTCTGACCATTCATCTGAGTTTTCTATAGAGACAGGGAGGTCAGTTGCTAGCCCACACTCACTTAGCCAGCCGTCTAACGGCTTAGAGGAGATAGATGAGGGGAAGAAGGACTTGTCAGGGGATCTAGTAGCTGCAGCGCAAGGGATAGGACCCCCTAAGAATACAGAGGTTAGCCCACAGCTATGTAAGTATCAGGAGGCCCAGCCACATAAGGTAATTAAACCCCTCTTAACCCATCCCACCAGAGACCCTAGTGAGAGCCAGCTAGCAGCTATTACAGTGGACCCAGGGGGAAATTAGATGAGATAATCTTAGGCACTGACCTGTCAGTCAATGCCCATGCCATCTCTTGAAGGGGGGAGATGTCAGGATAAGAGCATAAATCTGATATGCTAAAATAGATCATTGGATGTCAGGACCCAAAATAACTCTTTGCATGAATACCTAAATTAACCTGATCGTCAATTCAGATAAAGGTGTGACCAAATGAGCCCAGGAGCAGGTAATTGAGTTAAGCAAATGCTGTGTGAAGAGACTAGCTTTAGATATGCAGATCACAGACATCCATTGTATTTGATCATGTATTTCCCTAGCTAATTTACTTCCTTTCAATAGGTAGTGTAAACACAAACTAACTCTTGGGTGTAAATTGGAGAACCATATGCCTACAGGAGATCCTGGTAGACAGTATGTGAAAGCCTATACAGGTATATAGAAATGTGAACTTGAAAGGAAATTAATTCATTTTTCATATTTTGGGAAATCTGGATGCCACTCTGTACTGAGGGGCAAAAAACACACAAGCGTCTTGAAAGATAGATACCCACTACACAGGGAACAGCCATGGGCACATGTATTTTAGGATGAGATTGGATATTGTTGTAATTCCCTTATGTTTGGTATTTAAACGTGCGGGAGATTATGACCGGTTTATTGAGGGGGGTGTTATTTCTCTGAGGTATAGCTGTGAAGAATTACCAACAGGTCAAAACTTAGGAATAGTTTGACCAAACCTGAGGTAACACCCAGGGGACATTTCCGCCCCCCACATTAGCATTCACGCTGCCCCTGTGAATGCCGTCCCATTTGAGTTTGCTTAAAACCCTGTGTCTGGAGGGACAAAGTGTCAGACTTTTTGGGAAATCAATTGACATTGATAAGCTGTCCATCTTCTTAGCCACATTTCCCTTGGCCAGAAATGCAATTCATGTAAGTGCAAATCTGAATGTAATCCTTTTTATTTTAAACTGTTTTTGCTTGTTATGTCAAATTTATTATTTGTTTATTCATTATTTTTCTTTATATCTGAATGCCCTGTACCTTTTGTATATTAAATCTAAAATGTAATAAGTTGCGTCCTTGATACTCTAAATAATCCATAGCCTGTGTATAAGAGAGATTGCCTGTCCAGGTTACCCTGTGTGTGAGTTGGTGATACATTTGATTAACAAGCTGTGTGTGCTTGTATTTACATTTGTGTAACAGTCTGGAGGTGTGAAGAGTTAACCCTGTGTGTGCTGGTGTAAGTCTTGCTAGTTTGTGGAACTAGAAGCCTGTGTGCCAGTGTGAGCCAGTATATTGGGGTCCTATTGCCCATACCCATTAGGTGGCAGCTGATCCTTGAAGTGTCTGGGGGGTGTGAGAGCGCTGTGTTTGGGGGCGATTCCGTAGGTCTAGAACCTGTGTGATAGGTGAGAGAGACTGCGGGCTGAAATCGTGTGTGACCTCAGACAGCAAACACCCCAAAGTCACGGCAGCTGGGAACGCGTTCGTGACAGTAATCGTGAATTGTTGGCCATTAAGTGGGCCTTTGGAAAGTGGTGACACTGGTTATAGTCTCATTACAATTTTCACTGATTCAAAGAACACCAAAGCCGATTTGTCCCGAAGTTTCATGACATGCCATCCTCAATCTCCTGACCCGCAACCTATTATCCCCTCGTCCTCCATTCATGTCGCCCGAACTCAAGATCTTGAGGCCTCAATCCGCCAGGTTCTAAAAAATTGCTCCAGCTCAGACTCCTGCAAATACATTGTTCATTCTGGTTCATCTCAGAAAGTCAGTCCTCATTGAATGCCATAACAATCGCTCGGCAGGACATCCAGGAATCCATAGGCCCATCGAAGCATTATCTTGCTGGGTTTGGTGGCCCACCTTATCTTCGGATGTTGTGAGTTATGTCCGCGCTTCCCGGGAATATGCAAAAAACAAATCCTCTAGGAACCGTCCTACTGGTCAATTGGTACCCTCACCTACTCCAGATAAACCTTGGACACATCTCTCGATGGACTTTATTGTTGATCTCCCATGGTTCTCCCATGGTAACACCATCTGTGTGGTCGTTGATCGTTTTCAGCAAAATGGCTCACTATGTACCATTACCCAAGCTACCGTATGCTAGAATCATGGCCACCTTATTCATTTCACACACACATTTTCCGTCTCCACGATCTCCTGGAAGACATCGTCTCGGACCGAGGGTCCCAGTTTATAGCCCTGTTTTGGAGGTTCTTTTGCAATTCTCTCGGGATCAAAGTCAGCCTGTCTTCTGCTTACCACCCACATTCGAATGGTCAGAGAGAAAGAAACAATCAATCTCTGGAGCAATTCCTACTGGTGACAATAACAAGGAGTGCCTGTTTTATACACTGACATGTCCTTTATATGGTTTATATGAAATTTATGTTCATAAGTACCTCTATAAATAAGATTATCCAATAATGAACAATAATGGAATAGTGAAAATGTTAATAAATATATATATATATATATATATATATATATATATATAATGCAGACAAAACAGTTTTGACAGAAAATGTTGCAAAAAGATTTGTGCAATTAAAGTATAAACAAGAACACATGAATTCATACTTGTAAAAAAACAATCTAGACATATGTATATTCCTATTTTGGAACCAAGACCAAAAGTGTTGTTGTTTATATGATTAAAATGTTATTCTGAAGTGCTAGATAATAGTAAATACAAACATATTAATGTCTGCAAACAAAATGTATTATTGTTGATTTACCGTATAAATTTGTCTCAATGACTCTTGTTAGGGCTATTAAATATGTTTCAATAACATTTAGATGATAATCTATTAATGTTTGTTAATATGAAGTTAATTTTAGAAAAAAATATATAGTGCAATGATTCTGTGATTTGAAGATACAATCTTAATAAACATAATCAGCTAACTGTCAATACTGTACAACTTCTTTTTCATATTGTACACAAAAATAGTGATTTTAGCTCTACACTGTTGATAGATTACCAGGACCGGATTAAAGGAATGGAGGCCCCTGGGCTAAGGGGGCCTCCATTACCCTGTGAGCCGCCAACTCCCCCCCATGAGCCGCCCACCGCCCCCCACCCCAAGTGATTACCTCTTTCTGTTGTCCTGTCACTATAGTAATTCCGCGGCGCGCTGTAAGCTCCTTACTGGGGAGATCTCGTGAGAAGGACCGGGGAAGGACTACAGTGACAGGCTCAGCAGCATTGATCGGGCAGGGGGTGCCCACGCCCATACACTGATCAATAATGCCGCTGAGTACTGTCAAGGGCCCCCTGGATGCCCGAGGTCCCTGGGCTGCAGCCCAGTTAGACCTCGGATAATCCGGCCCTGTAGATTACTAAAACACATATGAATCAGTGTTAATCTTGGGTTAACAGTCAAAATGTATATTTTGCGCCATCTGGTGATAAACTTCATATAATTTTTAAGGTACGTTCCACTAGGATCAGAGTACCATTTTGTGCTCTTCATCTCCTGCTTATCCATTATATCTCTAGTTTTGAAATGGGTGAGTATAATCATTAAAATATTTAAAGCCTCACATAGAATTTTTAATATGTTAGTACACTGATCTTGTGGAAGGTAATACAATCTATAGGACAATTTGTGATGCCATGTGACTATGTCTCTACAAATGAACCAATTATACACAAAACACACAGAGTTTGAACAGTAAGTGAGGGAATCAATTCTCCGTAATGTGTCGCAGAGTGCCTCTGGAATAGACAGTGAAGGCGCTCCGCGGCGATGTATTATTATTATGAATTTTTATTTATAGGACGCCACAAAGTGTCCGTAGCGCCGTACAAGGACAAACAATAGCACAGTACAAGGTGAAACAGCACAGTACAATTAACAGTAAGCACTATAACTCTGGGAGCTCAAAGCACAGCTAGAGAGAAAGGGTGAGGGTGAGGGATAATCAGTACAAGCTGGTAACCTGAGTCCAAAAGGTGAGCGCGGATGACAGGTTAAGAGCCACTGAGAGGAACAGAGAGAAGCGAGAGGAGGCAGAAGGTCCAAGAGGAGGTGGGCTGACTAGCTGGAGAGCAAATTTAAAAAGTAGTGGAAACAGGAGGAGAGAAAGCCCTGCTCAAAAGGAGCGTACAATCTAAAGGGAGGGGAAGACAGACAGAGACACAAGGGTGAAACGGAGAGACGGGTGATACGGAGACAGGGTCGAGAAGGGGGGGCGGCAGAAGGGAAGATGAATCTTCAACAGTTTTTCCTCCCATAGAGGTGAGCAGGAAAATAAGTGATGTTCCGGGTACCGTAGTATCCAAAAATGAGCGCTTTTGCAAATTGTGCGAGACTCCTACAGAGTTTCACGCAAAATTTAATTCCCACCTAAAATGACAGAATGTGCATGGGTGCAACATTTTGCATGTTACAATGAATGTAGCTAGGCAGATCAAAGTGTTGATAACTTTTTACACTCAGTTACAAAAACGAGATTTTGTTTGCGAGACAACTTATCTAAATGAGAGTGGAGGATTAGTAGGCACAGCTAACTGTTCTGTAAGTAAAAGGAATGGCTCTGTGATGTGCCAGGTTCAGGACATCTCTTGCAAGTAGGGATGCTCTGCATGCCACCTGTCATGTAATACCAGTTCTTTGGAACCCGCAAACAGAATGGACAACTATTCACATTTTGAATTAAACACTTATATGTATTGAGAAGACCCTTAAAAATCCCAAGGGTCCTTTTGGTGCTGGGCAAGTGACATGTGCATACATACCAATGAACAGATTTGCACAGATATTTGTGTAGTCCAGGGAGATGTCTCGGCTCTGTTATTAAAGCATTGACCTGTGCATTGTGTAGGGACATCATGCCACTGGAGTCTGGTCTGACTCTCAAGTTCTAGAATGATTGTGGCTCTTCTATTGAAGCATGGGGGCATAACAGCTGCTACCCATG
This sequence comes from Mixophyes fleayi, assembly GCF_038048845.1. Lineage (NCBI taxonomy): Eukaryota > Metazoa > Chordata > Amphibia > Anura > Limnodynastidae > Mixophyes > Mixophyes fleayi. The sequence continues at coordinate 164,436,355 of NC_134405.1, forward strand.
CTTCACATCTGACTGCCTCCCCTCTTCTCTAATTATCTCATTCTGCATTTCAGTGTACCACAGATAAAACATGGTTAAGTCTGGGCACAATGAGATTCAATGTTGGATCAGCTCTGGTGGTATGCATAACAAGTATAATGGAGAAATGCATCAGGGGGCATGGATGAATGAGGAGACAGGATGAGAGGAGCAGGTGGAAATTAAAAATGGGGAGAAACAAAGAACTAGGGATTGGGGAAAGGCAGAAGAGGTTTTTGAAAATATGTTTTCCATTAGAACTGTGTGTTATCTGTATATTTAAACCTGATATTTTCTTTGCCATAATTGTATAGTTATGCACTGTTTTGGATCAACAGGATTGTATTACTTCCAGACATAATATATATGCTGTAGGAAAATCTATGGTATTTGTGCACACTATGAGTGAGATTATTTTTTATATAGGTGAGACCCTGTTCCTGGTGGCAATAAGTATAGGATACTATTAAAATGCTGAGAACCACTGTTCTAGGTAGATATATCTAGATACACTGTTCTAGGTTGATATAACTAGATAACTAAATATTTAACTTACCAGTTCTCTTAGTCCGTAAGGGTCACAAAATGTGACAGATCCTCCATGCATAATTACACCACACAGCTCTCCAACTTCACAGTTACTGCATGGCAACCTGCATGACAGAAAGAGAAAAACAAACGTATACATTATATAAGTATTGAAATCCGGTACCATTGTGGTTCAATATAATAAATGGGACAAGAGACTGAAAACATACATGCTGTATAACAGTTTTTCCACTTTCTTAGTTATTGAACGACCATACCACAGTGGTTTCTCTGGAGTTTGAGTTAAGTAGTGAAAGCTATAAATGCTCTCTGTTCATTGCTAGTCTTGCTAACATTTAAATCTCTCTCTCTAGAATCCTTTCAAGTATCAATATGTACAGCCCCAAGACCTTCAGCCTGTCTTATCATGAACTCATATCAATGCTAATGTACAAGTGGAGTGGAACAAATAAGCCATTCCATGGGTTGCTAGATCATATGACATCAACATTCTCTACTTATTTCACTGGAGCATTCATTACATGATGTGTACAGTATATGAACAGAGCAGAGGTAGTGCTACCCATATTAAAACAAGTCTGGCAGACTCTGGTACCAGTACCTAAATAGAAGCACTGCTCCCACATTGTAGGCTCCAATCAAGTTCTCACTCCGCACAACTATTTCTTGTTGCTCTCATCATTTAAATTATACACATTGCCACCACTAGATAACAGCGTCTGGAAGCACTGCATGTGAATTACACTTGGAAGCACTGCATATAACTGCTCCCAATACATAAGCAGGATCCCAGCTTTATCTCCATAACATCTAGCAAGTGATAAACAAAGGGAAAAAAAAACTTTCACAAGAACCATGAGCTTCAACGAACTGGGATTAAATGAACTAAAGCCAAATTATACATTATTAATTACTCTGATAAACAGATTAATACGGAAGTAACACACACTTACATCACTTCTGTGGGGGGAAACACATAAAACTCGGACAGAAAGCCTTAAGAAATAAAAAGCAAGCCCTCCACCTCAACCAATTTAGGAAGCTGCTGGTTAGCAGCAAGATGCATTTGATTACTGCCTTTCAAGATTTTCATGTTAGACCACTTTCTGCAAATAGCAGAATGCGCCCACACAAAGGACACCGGGTAACTGCACCCAGCAGTCACCCTTGGAAAACAAAAAAGAGTTACCACTCTTGTTTTTAGCTGGTCTATAGAAGAGTTATGACATAATTGTTCATATAAAGGATTGGCTTGAAATACTGAATACTGTATGTTCTCTTTAATAAACATTTATAACAAATATGCAAATTTTAGTAAAGCATTAAAAAAAACTATAAAATCACAATAAGAATAAAATAATATATCCACACAAGAACAATCCTCCCTCATTGACAAAATATTTTGTCTAAAGTTGTGTTGTAATGAAGCAGTTCCTGTTTACAAATATATATATAACATAAAAAAAACCAATTAAATAAAAACATATAAAGTTCATGATAATCATTATTGTTTATTATTAGAACATTACATTTTTTTAGAGAACTACCAAATTGTAAAAAAATAATGTAATCATTAACCCATCAGAATTCCTTTGAAAATTTGTCTCATAATCCAAAATGGTCTAGAGACCTGGGGGTAAATGTATCAAAGTGCGATTTTGCAACTCCAGTGATTTTCTCGGGATAGTTGAAACTCGCCAATGTATGAAGCTGAGTTTTCATACAAAATCGCCAGGGTTCTGCTTCTGTCAAAATCGCTACTTGCAAAATCGCCAGAGATCAAACTCCCGACTGTTTGCCACTGCAGCTATACAGCTCTCAAATGTATGAAGCCGCGAGTTTGCTTCTAAACAAGCCAGATACAACATGCTGCTTGATAGCAGTGTGTTGTAGAAACACATCACTGTTACACTGCCCTGGCAGTGTTAAAATGTTAAAGAACAGATAAAAGTTAAAAAAAAAAAAAAAAGCGTGAGGTCCCCCCGCTATTCAGGCTTGACCCTAGTGCTGCCTGACTAGTGCTGGTAAAGGGAAAATCGGGGGAACCCCACGCAAAATTTTTTCCCGATTTTCACGGGACCAGCACTAGTCAGGCAGCACTAGGGTTAAGCATAAATAGTGGGGGGACCTCACGCTTTTTTTTAAAAAACTTTTATCTATTCTTTTACATTTTGACAGCTGCCGGGTATGATATGGCAGTGTAACAGTGATGTGTTGACAACTCACTGTTACAACACAGGAGAGTTTGCCAAACACAGCAGAGTTAGCTAAACTCGGGAGTGTTTACATCGCCCAAAATCGCCAGAGATGACCAGCGATTTTGAACATGAGTGTCAAAATCGCAGCTTGATACATTTCCAGTTTTTTTTTCAAAACTCGCTGGTAAACACCCGCGATTTGCCGCGATTTAAACACGCTGGCAAACTCGCACTTTGATACATTTACCCCCTGGAGAAAAGAGAGAGAGATATAGAAAGAAGACGAAACATAGACTAGTACCTAGAAGGAATTTTTACCTGTACAAAAAAGAGCATTATGCATCACACCACAGCATTCCCTCTATAGGATAAAATTTAACCCCCATTACCAACCCAAATCTTTTTGAGCTTTTCTTAGAACTCAACAGATATATTTGTTCATTGTATCATAAATGTTACTTTACCTACTAGACCTTATTTTTATATTTTTTAATTTATTTTTTACTTCCATTCACTTTTTATTATTACTAATATTATTATATTTTTTTAAGTATTATTTTTATGTTCTAAATTTTCTCATTCACACTAATCTACTTGATTGATTGAAATGGGGAATGCCATGAAGTTGTTCAGGATTTAGGCAAACAGTATTGAGCGAGTTTTTTAACATGCTTTGAAATTGATATAGAAATGATCATCATTTGGTATAAGGCAATCTATGGTTATAACCAAGTACTGTGACATTCATTGTATGTTGTCTAATTTATGACAGATCCACTCTTATTGTTAATCCAGGATTTGATATGCATTAAGTTTGAATATGGTGTCCATTATTTCTGATTGTTCTTGGGAAGGCCTCTCTTCCTTTTGCTAGGACTTGTGCGATGTAGCAGGAATAATCGATGAAGATGTTTCTTTTTTGGCTTCAAAGATATTTGCCTAGTTTAACCCTACACACAAAATAAGGTACGGACTCTAACGTGGAGTAGGTCTTCACTAGAAACTCCTGCAAGGAGTTATGGACTAACACCACACAGGTCACAGCCCTCAGGGCAGGTACCAGGCGAGAATAGCAGAACAGATATCAGGAACCCTGATACTGACACAAAGAGAAATGCTAGAACAAAATAGCAGGAATGCTCAAATAGGTACCAGGATTGCTGGAACAGACGCTGAGACGGAAATCAATACTAGGATTACACTGGACTTGAAGATAATAGGAAAACCCTGAATAGATGATGATACCAAGAATATGCTGGACAGATAAAGATACCAGGAATATAATGGAGTTGAAGATACCAGGAATACCTTGGACTTGAAGATACCAGGAATATGTTGGACTTGAAGATACCAAAATTCAGAGTAGGATGGAGACATTAAGATCTGACACCATTCTGTGGTGTAAGCTGAGGTAACTAATGCCTGAATAAATGAGGGGGTGGAGAGCAGCCATTGATGCAGTCATGTGACCACATCTTGGAGAAAAGCGCATGCGAGTGCTATCACAACATAGCACCCGACCAATGCATGGTGCGACAGAGGAAGCTGAAGCACAGTCCATCTGGCAGGCTTGCTAGAACTGTGTGCCTGGCTCCAGTAAGTACACCGAAGGATCTGGTGGGTGACAGATATTAATTATTGCAACTCAGTTCATACTACTTTATGACGGCTATTCTGTATCCTGAGGAACTGACTGATGTGGTGATGTAAATTGTTTTCCACTGCAAACAGATGGGTTTTCTCCACGTTACAGGGCAGGGTCGTTTCAGGGTAGGGTTGTAAAAAAAATAGTGAATTCTAAATGCCTTCGTGAAATTTATTTGATCATATTATGTTTTAACAATGTAATGTGGGGGGCTATACATGTAATGTATCAGCTGGTGGAGGTTACTAATTAAAAATGAGGTATCTTTTCTTTAAATATGGAGCTATTAGTGTAATTTGGGGTTGACGCCTGCTATTGATGTATTATAGGGGCTAATAATGTAAATATGAGTCTCTGTATTAAAGCAGGAATCCCACCGGTGGTAGACTACCATTACAGTGACACTACTTACCCCTACATTGTGATGACAAAAGTGCCATTGCGGACATCTTTATCTCTCTGAATGTTGAAAGAGCTGACTTCGAAAAAATTCCACAGATCGAGTGGCCGGCGCACAGGAATGACGTCAGTGGTAAAAGTGACAGTATTGTTAGTGCTGTTAAGGGGCAATGCAAGTACGCGGCAGCTGGACAGTGCTTTTTAATAATCCTTGTACATTGTCCAGCCGCTGGGTACTGGCATTGCCCCCTTAACAGCACTGACAATACTGTCGCTTTTGCCACTGACGTCATTCCTGTGCACCGGCCACTCTATCTGTGGAATTTCTTCAAAGTCAGCTTTTTTAACAATCGAGGAGATGAAGATGTAGGGAATGGCACTTTTGTCATCATGGTGTAGGGGTAAGTAGTGTCGGCCTTATCAACTTTGGTTTTTAGTACCCAACCCAATCCCACCGAGAACATGTACTTATCTGATTTTTCTTAGCTCTTTGGAGTTTGCGGAATATGACTGCAAGTTACACAGACACAAGCGTACAGCTCTTAGCATGTCATGTGAAGTCAGAGAGGGGAGGAGGAAGGGGAGGATTTTAAAATACATATAGTAGACAGAGCTTAGAAGGGTGTCCTAAAGTCTTTCTACCTTTTTTCATGTGACTGTGGTTGCCATGGTAGACCATGACACTGCATTATTATAAATCACTACAATCAGACTGAATAAATAAACCGAGGAAAAACAATAATTACCAACATTCTTCTTCCTGCTTGACACAGGGATTTTATAAGAAACAAACATCATATTTTCATGGAATTGCTGCTTTAAATATGAGTGTGTGTTTGTGTGCATGGGGTGGGGGTAATAATTTAATGGTGAAGTTAGGTATGCACTAATGTTGAAACAGGGACACTCATTTCTTACAACACCCTTGGGTCAGGTAAATAACATTTCATCAGCATTATGATTTAGCAGATTTATCTGGGTTACAAAGTTAACACTATTTGTGGGCGCGTAAGTGATAAGGGCTGCTTACTAAGATTTGTTTTACTTATAAGCTAAATACTGGGAAGAGGGCTGTACAAACTCCAGCTAAAATATACTTCATAAAGAGCAACTGAATGATGCTATAGACGAACAGGTGTATTAGGCTGATCACACATGGGTCGAATCTGATGCTTGGTTTGAGTGCCATGTGACATTGGAAGAGATCTGATTATTCGTTATGATTAACCTAATTATTTCCAGCATGACTGGGGCATGTTAGTGGATTGAAAGATAATAGCACACTCACGCCATTAGTGGTCATCCTCTGACTGCATTTAACTACATGCTTGTTAATGGTGGTTTTAAGCCACAAATGTTGCAGTAATGGGCCAACTGCAGTGTGGCTAGGATTAAAAATAGAAAATGCTGTATTCAAACCATAAAAACCTTAAGGTCCAACAAACTATGATGTGCAAATCATACTGTCATCAGTTGAGGTATATATTTATATATGTATGTTTATTTCAAATGTATTTTTAATAAATTAGAAACTTGCTACATAATCTGATAAGTGACTTGAATGAAACTGAATACAAATAATGTTCATCTCCTGTACTTTTTAAATTCTGTGCATGAACATAGACTTGCGTGATTAATATATTTTGTCTATTTTTAGTATTACTTTTTTATGTGAACAAGATGAATGCCTGTGTTAGTATTGTTTACTAATTACACCCTCCATTGACGTCCACATGTTTACTGCTTCAATGTTTTCCTGCATTTCTCTTATGCATTGAGTATTTCTTGGCACCAGAGATGATGATCCCTCCAGCTTTCACTTTGTCTCAAATTCTGAATGTCACTGAATCTATTAACACCAAACATGTTTATCTTTTTATATATGAAAAGGTGCCACAATCTCAAACCTTTACCGGATGATAGCTCTTCCCATTACAACTCACCAAGCAATTTAATGGAATGGAAACATCTGCTACTTCTCACATTTCTTTCGCTGTTTCATTTTTTATTCATAGTGTTACTAATACTGCACATTGTATTTAACAAAACTAGCTGGGATAATGTTAAAAAGGTACAATACCCTGTAAAAATGAGGCGTGTTTCTTTAACATAAATTAACATAGATCACTATGGATACCTGTAAGAAGACATTTTTCCTCTCGATTCAGCTGCAAATAATGAGTTAGAGTTTGTGTAGTGTCTTGTGATTACCATGGGAACCACAGTTACATGACATGATTTAGTGAACATTGTGTCTTTAGAACATTGAACCCTGCCTCTCCTCCTTCATCAGCTCTGTGACTGACTGGCCCAGGCTAAAATCAGTTTACATCCTTCCCGGACCCTGAACCTTGCCTGTGGCCTGACCCTGCTTGTACCTGACGTCTCCACCTGTGCTCTTTCCTGTCCGCAGATCTCTGACCTGCCTCTACTCTGTGTATTACCTTCTGTACCTGTGTGCTGCCGTGTGAACATAAACTTGTACTACACTGAGTGTAACTCCTGGGGGCATCCAAGTACCTGTGAGTATAACCAGTCTCTAAGGGAAAGGCGGCTGCTAAAGGTGAAGACCTCTTCTACTAAAGTTCTACAAGTTTTGCCGCACTGGTCGCCATAACAGACATCTCTGTAACTTTCATTTGAGAAACCAAGCAAGTCTCCCTTATACACCATATTGAGCGTATTTAATAAAATTTTACTTAGTGTATAAATATGAAATCCATAGCAAACCAATTAGTCATCATTGTTCTCTTCCAATATAGCAAATGCGTGACTGATTGCTATGGGCTATAGCACAATTGTGCATTAAGCACAATTTAATACAATATGTCCCCATGTATAACTAATTGAGTTTAGCCACACTGGTTTATGAGATTTGCTAGGTTATACGTATAATGATTTCACTCCAAAGAGGACTCTTATCCCATAGCACAAGAGGACCTTTTCATGGAATCTCTATACAAATCATGCTATGCCCCCAAGTTGTTGTATCTACTCTAAGCCGAGTCTCGCTATCGTACAGCTACAACATCTCAATCTACATAAATAATGTTACCTGCTTGGCCCAATATCTGTATCTACTAGTGACATACAGCTAGGGTCTTAGCATGTTTAGCACCTTAATACAGACCTGGGCTATCCACACAGAGCTAGATTTACTTATCATATCTGAATCATGACTTTGTTTCTCCATGCAAGATAAAGAAGTCAATATTCCCAACTATCTAATTTTCAGAGGTGGTTGAGTAGCCATCTAGGATAAGGGAACGTTCATGGCTGCTACTCTCATCACTTCATCAACTGCCAATGCCTTTGAATGTCTGTCCCTAAAGTTGAAATAGATACATCAATGACCCTCCGCATCATAGGATATTAGAGACCTCCTTCTTTGGGGTGACAGCATTTGCTTCATTTAACAACTATTTTGAGTACTGACACAATGGAAACAATTATACTGTGGGATCTTAATTTTGATTGGCTCTCAATCTCAAGCGCATCTCCTCCACTTAAATACTTCTGTGATTCATGGGCTCACCCTACCTAATAATCGAATCAATAAGAAAAATCCTACAAAAAGTACACTATTGGTAAGTCTATTAGTAACTCTATTTTGTTTCTCATGCTGTGAGCTTTTCTGCTGATGCTAGTGACCTGTGAAGATCTGTCGCAGTATCAGTTATGGACGACAGGTGGCAGAGCATGTCAACACTGACAACTGAAGCATCATCACGTTACACAACAAAAGCATACTAGATGTTGCAGCAATCTTATATAACACTAAACAGCATCTCTGCTTAAAGTCAATACAATCATGATGTCAGGCGCCATCCCCACTCTCCTACTCTGCTGCGGGGATGGATGCCTAGCAATGGCACTCGACTTCTTGGTCTTCAGCCTGATAGACATGAGAAGCATGGAACTGCCTACATTAAGCAGATGTTGCCATTGATCCAGTGCCAGAATATTGGATCACCTCGCAGTGGTCTGATACTGGCTCTGCTCCTGAGTGACTTCATTTCCTGTTCTGTGGTTCTGATTGCTTTGTTGGATTCCTGGTTTGTCTTTTTGACTCATCTTCTGTCTTTGGATTCAGTTCTGTTTGGGTCAACTGATTACAACTTCAGCGGCCCGACTACTTCTGTTTTGTCCTCGGCACTTCCATTGTCTGTGCTGGTTGTACCCGGTTTGTCCACTACGCTTTATGTGTGATTTCAGCTACCTTGCTAGTGACTGTTTTTTAAGGGCCATGACCTGCACACCTGTGGTGAAAACCGAGGGTATGATAGACTCTGTGCATATTTGCTCAGTAGAGTCAATTACTTGCAGGTAAACATCCATTCTCCCCAGTGAGATTTCTCACACATGACTAACAGACCTTTCTTCTAAGAAGCCTTATAAAACCCTCACTCTTACCAAGCTTTGCACAAGCAAAGTTTGGATTTTCATTGCTTTCTTAGTGCTTTAAATAGTCTTGTTTATTTGCCTGTCCATCAAGTTCCTATTCAACCCTCACAATTCCACCCTCTCCAACTCCACCTTGTCACTCACAACCCACCCTTTAAGTACTAAGTGGCTTGGCCGTATGTATACTTAGTGTATAGTCACTGATAGCTCCACCAGTGAAGAGGTTTTCTCTTGGGAGCAATCAGCACAGTGACATGACCATTACTTTATTTCTAGCATAAAAGCAGCTGTTAAAATCCTACAGCATCAGCAAAGTCTCTACCAAAAGATCAAAATGATTTTTTGACCCACTTGCTTATATTAATGACCTGAAAGCCTTTCTGCTTTGGCAGACTTTATATTTAATATAATTGGTAGAGTCAGCACATGTCATTTTTCACTAAACTGTAACTAATTCATCTTTGGGCCACTATTATTTCCATCTATATAAACAATATAGACTTGGTCCACAATGAGAAGAATGTTCACAGTGACATATCTAAACTCCAGAGTATGCATCTGCAAGCAGTCTTCAATACCAGCTTGTTACAATAAAATTTATAGTTAGTCGATGCCAAGAAGGCATTTGATCGTGTAACCTGGCCATTCATGCGTCATACCATTGGAAGATGGCCTGCCATGATCTTCTGGCTTGTTCTTGGTATTCCTGTTTGCTGCCTGCCTCAACCATTTTGCATTCTCTCCAAGTATCTTCTCTTCATCTACCACCTGGCATTCCAGGATCCAGTCCGCCAGTACCACCAGTCTCTACATACCTTTGCCTACTGATAAGTTCCTATTACTTTGAGCTCAAGTCCTGGGGCCATCCAAGTACTGGTGAGAATATTAAGCTCTATGGGTAAAGTGGCTTGCTATAGGTGAGGACCTCTTATCCATCTTGTTCTTGATCTAAGTACTTATTTGGCGTTCAGTAGGGTACACACCATACATTCAAACACTGCTTCCCTCTCTCATCACGTCTCTTCAGATGTAAGTAGTTGTAAGTGGCAAAAGGCTGCAGGTCTGGATAGTCATATTTGCGTACATTCACTTTCTGAACATGCACATTTAGAAAACACAAACAGACTCACTTCTCTCTGTGAATCAGAGCCTATATAGGAATAAAATAGTAATTTATGCTTATTCCCTAAACAATATGGCATAGTAGGGGGTCTATTTTTAAACTTCCTTTATTAATAAATGAAACCTTTTTTTATAATAATAATTATAAATAAGCAAGTTTCTACCTGAGATAATTGCTTGCAAAAGAGTGCAATATGTCAGTGCCCTTGCACTCAAGTAGGCTCTTATTACAATTGGTGACAATGAATTTGAACAGGGTAAGGAGTTCCAAAGATTAGGGGCAGCATGGCAGAAGTCTTGGAAGCGAGCATGGGAGAAGATAATGAAAGGTGAATTGAGGCGGAGTTTAGAGGCAGAGCGGATTGGCTGGGTAGGTATGTACCTCGAGATAAGGTCAGAGATGTAAGGAGGAGAAGTGTTAGTAAGGGCTTTGTAAGTGAGGGAAAGGAGCTTGAACTGAATTCTGAAACAGACAGGGAGCCAATCAAGGGATTTACGCAGAGGAGAAACGGAAGAGGTGCGGTGGGAGAGGAAGATGAGCCTAGCCGCAGCATTCTGTATGGTTTGAAGACCAGAAGTGCGAGAGCGAAGGAGACCAGTGAGAAGGAGGTTGCAATAGTCAAGACGAGAAATGATGAGTGTATGGACCAGGATTTTGGTTGCTTCCTGAGAGAGGAGAGAATAATAATTAATGTTACAGAGGCAGAAGTGGCAGGATTTGGTGAGGGACTGGATATGAGGGGTAAAGCTGAGGGCTGAGTTAAGGGAGACTCCAAGGCAGCGGGTTTGGGTGACAGATGAAAGAGTGATGCTGTTAAACAAAAGGGAGATATTGGGAGGGATAGTAACATTGCCAGGAAGAAATATGAAATATGATGAGCTTGGATTTGGAGATGTTGAGTTTCAGGAAGCGCTGTGACATCCAGGTAGTTAAAGCAGAGAGACAGCTAGAGGTTGAGGAGTACGAGAAGGGAGAAGTGACCATTGGACTTGGCTGAGTGTTAGTCATTTGTTACTTTAGTGAGGGCAGTTTCAGTTGAGTGAAGGGGACAGAAGCCAGACTGGAGAGGGTCAAGAAGAGAGTGCGAAAAGAGAAAGTGAGTCAGACGATTGAAGACAAGTCATTCGATAATTTTAGAAGCAAAGGGAAGCGGAGATATGGAGCGATAGTTGGAGTGAGAGGATGGGTCAAGGGAAGGTTTCTTGAGAATAGGAGAGATGAGATCATGATTGAAGGCCGAGGGAAGGATACCAGTGAAGAGAGATAGGTAAACAAAGAGACAACAGGCATAGGAAGAGAGGGAGCGGAGGAACTTGAAGGGGACAGGATCGAGATGACAGGTTGTAGAAGAAGAGGAGGAGAGAAGAGGGAGGATCTCAGGCACAGTAAAAGATGAGTAGGAGCCAAAGGTGGCTGAGTGAGTGATAGAGAGGACAAGTGGGGGGAGGCAAGTCTGACGAGAACAGATATCTTTGTGTATAGAGTCAATTTTGTCTTTGAAGTAGGTGGCAAATTCAAGAGCGGTGATGGACGAGGGGGGAGGAGGTGGGGGAGGATACAGTAGAGAATTAATGGTAGCAAAGAGGTGTCAGAGTTTATTGGACAGGGAGGAGATGAGGGGTAGGTTTGTTTGGCAAGAGAGAGGGTAGCATAGTAGGAGGCAAGGATGAATTTATAGTGAGTGAAGTCAGCAATGGAGTGGGATTTCCTCCATTAGCGTTCAGAGGAGCGGGAGCACTTTTGGAGTAGACGAGTAAGAGGGGAGTGCCAGGTTTAAGGTATTGATTGGCGGAGACGAAGGGGGGTGGCAGGGGCTGCAGTATCAAGGGCAACAGAGAGTGTGGTGTTATAAAGAAAGACAGCAGCTTTGGGACATGATAGGGAAGAAATGGGAGCAAGTATGGGTTCGAACGTGGACGCAAAGATGATGGGGTCAATGTTGTTGATGTGACGCAACGTGTGAGCGACTTTGGGTGGGAGTGGTGGGGCAAAGGGTAAAGAGAGGGTAAAGGAAAGGAGATTGTTGTCAGAGAGGGGGAAGACAGAATTGGAGAAGTTGGAGATGTCACAGAGATAGGAGAACACTAGGTCCAGGGAGTGACCATCACGATGGGTGGCAGAAGTTGTCCATTTGGAGTAGCCATGGGAGGAAGTGAGAGTGAGGAATTTAGAGGCAGCAGTAGTAATAGGAGAGGGATTTTAAAATCCCCAATGATAATAGTGGGAAGATCAGAGGAGAGAAAATGGGAATGCCAGGCGACAAAGGTATCAAGAAATTGAGACGATGGGTCAGATGGACGATAGATGACCGCAACATGAAGGTGGAGAGAAGAGGCAGATGGAGTAAACTTCAAGGGAAGGGAAGGAGAGGGAGGGTTCAGGGGGAATAACGCTGAAGGTGTAGCCAGGAGACAGTAGGACACTTACACCAACTTCTTGGCGGTCCCCAGGATGGGGAGTGTGGGAGAAGGAGAGCCCCCTCCCGTCGAAGAGTGCAGCGCGGGAAGCAGTATCAGAGGGGGAGATCCACATTTGTAATGTAAGGGCCAGAAGATCAAAGGAATGGGAGAGGAAGAGGTCATGAATAGGAGTGAGTTTGTTGCACACAGAACTTGTATTCCAGAGTACACAGGACAGGGGAAAGTGAGTAAGAGGAATGATGGTAATAAGGTTGGTGGGATTGGATGTTGTAGGTCATAATACAGTTTAAAATTAAGCTGCCAAATATGTAAATAAAATATCATTGTCATCTGCAAAAACATGAAATTACAAAAGGTAGTGTTTATTCTGTGTGGCCCTAAATGGAGAATGTTCCGAGTGTAGTCCAAATATGTACTATCATATGGAAATCAATCCTGCCAAATATTTCTAGTTATCTTATCTTAACAGCTAACTTTAAATATCAGAACTGTTACTCCCTAAAGTAATTATGTAGGTAATATGTACACTTCTTCTGAAAGGGCAGTAGTTGTAGAGGTATTCAGCATTGACTCATCGCCATACCAATAAACATTATAATAATTATAAACACTCAACATACTACATACCAAATATTAGAATTCAATTCACGCTGCTTGTATGAGTCGAAATCATCTCTCAAAATAATACTTTCACTATGGATTTCAGCTGAAAATAAAAGTTAAGATACAAGTTAATATAAATGAAAAAGAACATTGTAGTCTAATATTAAGAAGTATTGTGTCAATTGTGTTTACACTTATTCTAGGTCATGAGCAATTTACTTATTGCTGTGAATGCAAAATAAACATTGAGGTTTGTATGTTTGTGTTCTGAATCTCTGACATTCTATGAAATGCAGAAAAAATGGAGAGCAGATTGAGGAGGTGTGGACAGACTAGTATTCTCTCCTCCATCAAAGCCCTGTTGCAATTACTCACCTGAATGCATGGACAAAGAAGCATCAACAGAGTCTTCGATCCCAACTGAGAAAGCAAAATCCATGTGCAACATTTTATTTTATTTCTACTATACTAATGGCATAAAAGAGGCACAAAAAATTAGGACAAGAGCTCTGAAAAAGGAAATGCTTGTCTTACCATCGTGTATGGGCAGCTGAGGTTAGATTTAGACTACAGTAAGTGTGCCTACTGTTAACAGTGTCATAAATCAATAGTAAGCTATTGAAAAACATCGGAAAAGTTATCACAGATATCACATACTGCTGCTAATACGAAGGATAAAGCAAATGGTTTGGTAAAAATGTCAATGTTGATATTTGTGCAAAGTGATAATTAACAAATTGTTAAATATCTTTATTTAACATAAGTAAATAATTTGTACTTACCCAAATTTGGACGTAAAGGGGCTTCAGTGGGAGCTAAAAAAAAAAGGACACATTTAAGTGCTGAAAGAGTTTTTAACATTATAAAGAATTGTTGAATAAAAAAGATGTTTTAGAAAAGTGACAATTGAAAATAAGGAACAAAAATAATAATATGGAATTAAGATGTGGTAAAATCATTGGGTAACTAGATATTTTAAAGAATTTTTCTTTTCTCGAAACCATTTGTGTTTCTTTTGGTGTTCTATGACTCATCTATGCAGTTTAGTGTTGACAATCTAGATCAGTGATGGGCAACCTGATACACTTTGGGGGCTGCATGATTCAGTCCTCTAATCTTCATCTTCAGGGTCGCACATTACACTTAATCTCAGTAATAAGTTAAAATAATACATTTAATCAAAGAAAGACACCTATTTGTAATAATATAACAGCAGGTATAATAAACAAGTGTTACAAATATAACAAACAAAAGTTGCAATAAAGCAGGAAGAAGCTGGAGGATGCAGGAGAAGACTTGGAGGGCCCATGCAGTCCTTTGCTGATCTAGATGATTAAACTTCAACACATGGTGTGCTCCCCTGAATATGTCTGCTTATCAAATTAGGCATCAGTAGATTTTAAACACAGAAAAGCACATAGTTATGTTATGCATAGTGTCATTAAACATGCCGCTATGATGGGTGGTCCTTTACCACCACAATACCTTAAGCTGCTTAAAATGGTTCTAATGAAGAGTGAGCACTTTGTCAGTTTGTGTAGAGTATCTTGTGTGAAATCGCTTTGCACATGCCCAGAAAAGTGACTACACGCATAGATAGCTATCATACTTCCCAGCAGTACCGAATTTAGATGGGACAGTCCAGATTTGAGGGCTCTGTCCCGCCATCCTAGGACAGTGGTAAATATCTCCGATTCACCAGTGCTCTGCACAGGTATGTATGGCAATAAGGGGAGGAGAGGGAGAGGGAGAGGATAGGTGAGCACCCCCTGAGTTTGTGGCAATCATGAAAGCTATACAACCTGCTTAATGTTGAAAGATTATAATGCACAAAGAAAACATTGGATGCCAACCATACCCTAAAAAGTAAAAACATTGACCTCCCATATTGGCCAGAATAGTACTTTTTAGGGAAAATTTGCAAGAGCCTAGAATTCCCTGAATTAAATGACTTGTGTCCAAGAAGATGCAGAACACTGCCATTTAAACCTGGTATATATATTTTTTTATAATATACTGTATAATATATACTATACACAGGGGTTGGCTGTGCAGGGGGCATCTTGGGCTGGGTCACCTGCTTTTTTTTCCTTTAAAATGTTCCTAACAGGCTGCTGAGTTGAGTCTTGCCCCCTGGGCTTATATTTGCCAGCCTTCCCCTGACTAAACTGTACACCTGTTATGTGCCTTTGGCATTTATATACATCAGTGTACATTATAAGAATGCAGAACATATATAAAAATGTAAAGGCATTTGACAAAAAAAACAGGAGTGGAATCTCTCACATGAACGTTATAGTTCACATTTAATATATGTAGTTTACTATGCCTTTTTCAACCTGTGCTTCCCTCTGCGGCATATTTCACCTAACACCTGTAGAGTATTTCACATCAGTATTCCGCATCAGTGCCAGCTTCATTATTGCTTATTACAAAATCATTTAGTACAGTGACATCTTCTTTTCTGGCATGAATGAGATGTAAAGTTTCCTTCACTTCCACATTCTATTTTATAGTATGTGCCTATTCTCAGTGTGACTATCTGTGGTCAGAGATTACTATGGTCAGGGATAATTTTACAGCACTTGAAGTGTTAACATCTACATATAAATTACTACAGGGATGGAAAATGGTTGCTAGGCAATGTACGCATGTGTTACCTGTATCTCTGTACTTTCTCCTTCCTGTTCCTGTGTTACACTCCTTGTTGTTATTGTGTTTGGATGTGCTGCAGGCAGTGGTCAAAGTGGGAGTGTATATGATGGTACGCCATACCGCCACTTCTCCTACTGCCTTCATTGTAAGACTATCAAATTCCATTCACTTACATTCCCATTATACTTTTCATACTGCCACTTCTAAATTGTCACTTGGACCACTGGTTATAGGCATGTCATTATGTTATGATGTGTGCTTCTATTGCATATCATTTAACATTAAAAATGTGTGTCAGGATGGAATGGGAGACAGAACCATTTAAAATAATATATATTATCAGAAAATGCATTTGTGCAGTTCTATGTAATAGGGGGAGAATACCAGTGCCTAGAATCTACCTGTTCCTACAGAGAAGCTACAGTACTGTAGTTTCTCGGTCTTTAATGTACAGTATCATGTTGAGCCTAGATGAAACAAATGAAATATTTTCAGAGTATAATCAGGGCAAACTATAATTGATGGTAGGACACTAAAATGTACTGCTGATACTGGTTATTAAAATATAAACAAATACTAATGTACTTTTTCATTGTAGATCACAAGTTAATGCTTTATATGTTTACTGTAAACTTTCTGCTTCCATACTAGAAATAAATAGCAAGTAATTGTTTTATCAACAAGGCCAATACCCAAAAGCCTGACATGGAGTGACTGGTGAATAATATTCTACTTTGATATTTGTTTCAGGTCTTTTCTTGACATGTTTGTGTCTTCCATTAGCCTTAAATCTTAAGTCCCTGGGTCCCTCATTAGTTAAGATAAAAGGTAACAGATCCAATGATTGTGAGAAGACAACTGCCTTAAGCGTATACAAAAAGCTGAGCTATAGTCGTCTTTGATCAATAAACTAATCCCCTACAATGAATATCAGAGATATGAAAAAACTGTGAATAAAAAAACATGTACATGAAATTTTAATACGCCACTTCTCTTACCTCCTTGCTCACACAACTGCTGTGCTAGGGCATCTTTGAATATAACCTGGCCTCTGTGTGTAGCTGTAGCCCTGAAGATAGAAAGGAAAATAAAGTCCATGATTGGGGAACAATTTCCACTAAACAGTAAATGAACAGCTCTGTGCATTTTTTCCATTGAACCCATGCAAGTAGATATTATATAATATCAGATTGTTTATCCGAGTCAGAATTTGTATGCACGTCAACATGTTTTTGACATATGACATGATACAAAGACAACATAATGTTAATAAATATATATTGAAATTATTAATATATTATACCAGACAACATTGCTGACATGATGTTATCCAAGTAAAACTCAAACAAGACAGCACTAGTAGTTTAAAGTTATAAAACTAATAAAAAATAATCAAATGCATCCCACAAATCACTATATAAAATATTTACTAATCCAAAAAACCTGTAATAAAAACAAGAAAACGATTCTCTATGTTAGATAATCAGATTAAAAAACTATACACACAGTCATGTCAGTCTAGATAAAATAAGAGTAAATGCACGTTAATGAAACTATATTGTTGGAGTCAATATGCAATCAATGTGTTCTTGTGCAACAAATAAGTGTCTCCTAATAGCTGTGAACCAAAAGCTCCAGTTAATATATTACATAGGAACACAACCCTTTTAATTCAGAGTAACACTTGCAAACATTGGAGCACTCTGCAAAACAGCGGATACACAAGATGTTATTCAAGGAAAAATTGGTTGACATACACTATTATATGCAGTGCTTGAAGTGGAAATTTAGACAGTGTGGTATAAAAATTTAGAACTGATGTTATGAGAACGTAAGTGAATGCAATTTGATCATTTCACAATCAAAGCAGTAGGAGAAGTTGCAGTATGGCATACCACCAGTGGTAGACGTCGGTGGCAATGGTTAGTCCGATGCTTTTAATAACGACACTGAGTATAAAGACATATATAAACCGATTGCCATAACAGAGACCTGCTTGAAATGCTGATTTACATTAGTAGAGACACAGAACATATCCGAAAACACTACCTTGCAGACTGCTATCAATTCCAAACTCCCTGCATGCCGGCACTTCCGTTTTACAACACAAAACAGAGAGACATTCAGCTTTGTGAATTTAAAGCGCCAAGCTTAACCCTAACCCTTAAAATAAACTGTCAAGTTGTGGGGTCCTTCCTTTGCTGCTTTAAATTCACACTTTCACAATTCTTTTACAGTAGACAAGACCAGATGTCAATATGTTGTGCTGAATCGTCTGCATCATCAATGGGTGTCTAAGATTTTTGCAAAGCACACAACAGTATATATCCCATGTAGGTAACAGTGGCACACAGTGGTAGCTGAAAGGAAATGTGGTGCAAGATGGAATTGTCCTTGAGTCCTCCCACCCACCCTTAGGTTGGATAGCAAAAAGGACATGCACACGTTAACAAACCAAGCACTTCTTCAGCGACAAGGAGTGCCACTTTTGAGGCTGATGTGCTTGGTTTGTTTGGGCCCCCTAAACAAGCTAACAATGGGCTTAAGGCACCTAAGGTAACAGAACTGTTAATGAACTCTACTGTGGCAAGATGTTGCTGTCATCATCCTCAGCCTCATTCTTACCCTCATCAGTTTGTACATCATCCTTACACATTATTAATTAATTACCGCTGGAATCCACCATTACAGAAGTCTCAGTATTTTGATGTAATTGGTGGGAAAGGCCTTAATCGTGGAAATTGAAGTTCATTTTTATGAACATCATCTTTTCCACATTTTGAGAAAGTAGCCTCCTACACAGATCGCTGACAAGGTTCCCGCTGTGTTGAAAACTCTTTCCAAGTACACACTAGAGGGTGGTCAGCTTAGGCAGTGCAAAGCGAGTTGGTACATGGGTCTCCAAATTCCCTTTTTTACCCCCCAGCATGTAAAGGGACTGTCTGATGTGTCTAATGCTATGCTGTCGTTAAAATAATCCTCCACCATGTTGATAGTAGGAGATACGGCAGAGGTGTCACGGTTTTTTGGTCAATTCTTTTAGACCAGACCAGATGTCAAAATCTTGTGCTGAGTCACCTTGTTACCACACTTGCTTCAGTTGATGGCAGGGCAAATTAAATTGCTCTTGTAGCTGCTGCAATCTCCTACATGCTGTTGCCAAATGCCAGAAATGTCCAGAAATTTTACGCGCCACAGACAGCATCTCTTGCACGTCCCTGTCATTTTTTAAAAAGCTCTGCACCATCAAGTTTATTGTGTGAGCAAAACAGGGAGTGTTATGGAATTCACCGAGCTATAATGTAATGTAATGCTCTCACAATATTGGTGGCGTTATCAGAAATGACATATCCAGAGGAGAGTCCAAGTGGGATAAGTCATGTTGCAATGACATCCCTTAGTTTTTGTAACAGATTGTCAGCTGTATGCCTCTTAGTGAAGCTGGTGATACACAGAGTAGCCTGCCTTTGAAAAATGTGACATACTTGGGTACATGCTGCTGCTGTTCCTGTTGGTGAAGGCGAATCACTAACCCAGTGGGCTGCCACAGTCATATAATCTTTAGTTTGCCCAGTTCCGCTTGTCCACATTCTGTGGTTAAGTGTACAGTGGGGAGAATGTTATTTTGTAGCCCAATAATTACATTTTTATGAACCTTCTGGTAGAGGTGAGGAATAGCTTTTCTAGTAAAATGGTGTTGTGATGGAATTTGGTAACGTGGACAGAAGACCTCAAGTAACTGTCTAAAACCAGGTACATTAATAGTGAATATTGGACATAGATCTAATACTAGTATAGTCGCCATGGCGTCTGTGATCCGCTTTGCGATTGAGTGACAACTTTCATACTTTCTTCCTCTTGCAAAGGATTGTTTAACAGTGAATTGTTGTAAACTACTAGTAGTCTTCTTCTTGGTCTGCTTCTGGGTTGAAGATCCACCCCCAGCAGCAGGAGCTGCAGCAGTGGGACTAACGCTCAAGAATTCTTCTGAGGAATCCATGATAGTGGAGAAGTCATCTAGCCTTAGCAACTTGGATGCAGGACTAACTTCGATCGCTACTGAGAATATTGATGGGGATGTTGTTGTGGGTGTAGATTGCAGGTGTCGGGATCTAGCTGAGAGAAGGGACCTAGCTAATGATGGACTGCTTGTTGCTATTTTTTTAGCACTGGTTTCCAATTTTCCCAACAGCTTGCCATGAACTCGCTTCAAATGGCGTAACATGGATGAGGTTCCTAGATGGTTAAGGTCCCTACCTCATCATCAGCTATTTATCTCTACTGACTGTGGCTTTACAAACGCTACAAATGGCTAGACAACTGTTGTCAGAATTTGGGTAAAAATAATTCCACACATAAGAGGTGGATTTTTTGGTCTTATGCCCAGGCATGACAATGGCCTTCTTCTTATCACATGCAAGAACTGCTTCCACTGGTGCAGGACTTATACAAACAACATCATCCTCCTCAACATCCTCATTAGCACCCTCGTCAGCTACACAATAGCCCCCTTATCCTGTTGCAATTCCAAAGTGACATCCTCAATTTGTGTATCACCCGCTACACTTGGGCTGTTTATGCACACATCTGCAGAAATGCTGAAAGGGGCCTTCATTATGGGTACACTATCAGAAAGGTCAGGATTACACTTAGCACTCCTGGATAGACTCTCCTCATTTCTGAATCTGAACATACATTTTCCTCTAATTCCTTACTGTTTTCTTCCAGCTCAATGTTTACACGTAAAAGTATTTGGACACCATTTTTGGAGTCCGAATGACAAGGTCTTGCTTGGTCATGACTGACCTTACAAGAAGATGCCTCAGTGACAGTAGCACTCATAGAGAAAGGCAAAGGCCTCATTCTTTCCTTGCCACTGCGTGTGTACAATGGCATGTTGGCAATTTTATTTTTTTCTGCAGATAACTTTGTCTGGATTACAGGTCTTTTTTTCTTGACGAAGGTAAAAGGTGTTTTTTTACATTTTTGTTTCCCTGACTTAAAAACACTATACACTTTAACATAGGCTTTAGCAGATGACGTAGAGGGTTTACTATCATCATGACTGGTGCCAGCAGCTGCTTGGTGCTCCTGGTCTTCTGTGTACTGCTGTGAATCCATTTTGATAATACAGTACAATGTGACTACAGATTAAGAACAACACTGCCAGCCCTATTATTTGTATTTCAGCAATGACAATTAGCAATGGAGCTCTCCTGTTTATGTGTTACCTATATAACACCGTACAATTTGACTGCAGATTTAGAAGACCAAGACTGCCAGCCCTATTTATATTTCAGCAATGACAATCAGCAATGGAGCTCTCCTGTTTGCGTGTTAGCTATGTAACACCGTACAATGTGACTGCAGATTTAGAAGATCTAGTCTGTCAGCCCTATTATTTGTATTTCAAAAATGACAATTAGCAGTGGAGCAATGGAGCTCTCCTGTTTGTGTGTTACCTATATAACACAGTACAATGTGAGTGCAGATTTAGAAGACCAAGACTGCCAGCCCTATTATTTGTATTTCAGCAATAACAATTAGAAATGGAACAATGGAGCTCTCCTCTTTGTGTGTTACCTATATAACACAGTACAATGTGACTGCAGATTTAGAAGACCAAGCCTGCCAGCCCTATCATTTCTATTTCAGTAATGACATTTAGCAATGGAGCTCTCCTGAATGTCAATGGAGACTTTGAAGAACACTGCTACGCCATCTCTTTCTTTTCTACCTATGACGCTGTCCAACTGCACTAGAGACTGCCAAGAACCGTGCTACCCGTTCTTTGTCCCTCTGTGAAATGGTGCTGGATTGCCGTGAAGGGCGGTACTTATAGTATCCAAAACTCGCGAGATCCGACAACGTTACAATGACGTTTTTCAATTCTGAGGGCGCACGAAAGTACCCTGTACTCGGATCTGCTAAGTTCGGGTGTGTTCTGTTCTCGGGAAACCGAGCCTGAGCATCTCTAATGGTAACAGAAGCAGTAACTTGTTGCTCTGGAATCCAGATCCACAAATATAATCCTCACTCTGAGCAAGACAAGCTTCTAAATAATAAGTTTCCGATTTTAAAAAAAATTGCTATAATAAATGCATACAGAAAAAAAACGCAAAAATAGTATGAAGTTGATTACAAAGGAAAACTGTTTGACATTTAATAAATATCTTGTTCTATATATCTCAAAAGCATAAAGTATTTGCATGTAAAAATGTAACTGGATGAATTATTCCCAACTTGACATAATGCCAAATGCATGCTAGTTCTGGCTTTTGAAGAATATGCAGTGAAAGACATATTTTAATATCTGCAAGAACCAGTGTGCTCTTTCTACTGTACAGACTTCTAATACATTATACCCTCTTGTATTCTGCTTTGGAGACACCAGCCTCAAGGAGTTTGATTTTTCCAACCCACAGCTGTCAACTTCATTCCATACCAGCTGTAGATTGTGCTCCTTTGAGGCACCAAACCTTGTTTTATCCCCCTTGAACAAAAGTCCCTGGAGAACTATATTTTTGCCCAAATTCATAGCTTTGAGCCACATTCCACATTGACTACAGTAACCTACACTTTCATTGAATTGCTAATAGCTAGCAAGCTGCCTCTTCTCCCACTTCATTAATGTTATTTGAACGGATGTAAGATTACAACATGAACATATTGACAGCAGAAGGACAACAACGAGTTAGACAGTTTTCCTATTCACGTAGCGTAATTGAAGTATATATTTTCAGTTTACTGCATCTATTTACATTTGTATTCTGTTTATGTATGTCTAAATATTTCGACGTACCATTAAAGTTAGATGTTTTCAGTAGGGCTCCCATAATTTGAACTTAAATTTACTTATGCTATAAAATCCACTCCAGTGCATGATGTGTTAAATAAAGTAAAATAGCTTGGAACCTATCCTCACCTATTAGCTCATTTGGGTGCATCCAGAATATGAATTATGGGGAAATAAGAATTGTAATTTAAAGATTTTGAGTAGGGAAAATCTACTGTCCTGGAAAAAACAGGACAGTTCAATGGTTCAGCACTGCACTCATCTCTTTCATTAATCAGACCTGTTTCAAATCGGCCAGTCAGCTGTTCCCTTAATAGTGAATATACAATTAATATGACTCTGTGAGCTCACAGAGAAATAGAGCTGTGAGAGGTACCCCATCCTATATGCTATATGGAGGACAGATAATCATCATCCTTTATTTATATAGCACAACCAATTCCGCAGCGCTGTACAGAGAATATTTATCATTCACATTTATGCCTTCCCCATTGAAGCTTACAGTTTAAATTTCCTAACACACACTCACACACACGCACGCACACACACACTAGTGTTAATTTTGTGAGCAGATCACAAAAAGGGAGGGGTTCCCAAATGTGACCACAACCTTTACATACATTCTTAACAATGTATAAGCCCAATAATGTCAACTTTCATTTATGAAGCAAGAAGGTAAAATGCAGCGCTGGTAAAAAGCAAAGTGGGATTGAACAATTCTCAGCTCCCTTTTTACAGACAGCTGAAGCCACTATTTACATCATTACAAATAAGTGCTTGGTGAATCTGATGCAGGAGAAGCACAAACCTCAAACTGAAACACAACTATACACACAGACAGGGCCGGACTGGGACTAAAAATCAGCCCTGGCATTTAAAGCACACGGGCCCACCTCTGTTGATGAGCAGGAAAAAAAACACGTGCCACAGCGCATTTGGTGCGCCGCTAAGGGCGTAGCTACATTATGTTGGGGGCGTGGTCAAAATGGTGCGTTGATACATACATTATAATAAAACATTACATTTATCAGGCCCTCCCCATCCACATTATGTCACCCCCCCAGACACTTTATGACACCCCTAGCCCACTGTACTTATCAATGCTTCTAATGCTGCTGACATTCCTGTTGAGTGAGCAGGGAAGCTCTTAGTCTCACGAGATTAATAAATCTCATGCAATTTAGAGCTCCTCGGCTTGCTCTGCAGGCTGTGTCCTGCCCTGGACTGGGAGCACAGATTCATCCTGCTGACCAGAACTGGATTAAGGCTCGGGGGGCCCGGGCACTTAAGTCAGGGGGGCTCCTATAATGTAATTTGGCTATTAGACACATTTTTGACAAATACACAGGCAATACTGTGTGCACTACTGCCTTAACAAGCAGTACAGTGTGAAGCAGGACATATCTCCCAACTGTTCTTGTAGTCAGACCAAATCCTGACTAAGCGGGACAGTCACCCACCAAATTCAGAACTGTTGGCAGACTGTCCTGGTCTCTCCTACCTGTCTTGTCATTGTCACCACTTGTGACTGCTGGTGTCTTTAGACCAGTTGCTGCTCGTCTGGATCCTGGAATGTTGGATGCCCTATTTGGAAAAAAAAATGAGTACATGAAATTTAGCCCCAGTGTTAAATCAATATAGCATCCACGATTTAAAATTAGGCCTCACTCCTGCCCCAACATTAAAATACTAGTATTCACATTTGATAAATACATCAATTTCCCTCCAACTAGCCCTGACATTATATAGTATTCCCATTTAATAAATAAAACTATTTACCTCTCTCCAAACAACTCCAGCAAGAAATTAAATAGCATTTACGTTCAATAAATATATCCATTTACCACAACCACCCCAGGCATTAACTCATAATCACATTTAATAAACAGCCCCACATTCAATTAATAGCTCCCAAACCACCCCAGCATTAAATTAAAAATCCAATCACCCCATCTTAAATTGTTAGACCCCATTATTAAATTGCCCCACCATCACCCCACAAATAAAATAGCACCCAATAATTAGCCCCTACCTGCAATTCACCATTAGATTAATAGCCTACCTCCCACATTATATTAAGACCATCCCCCCTCACACATTATAGTCATACACCGGCCCCCACACACATACAGTAGTCATACCCTGTCACACACATACACACTCTATAGTCATACCCTGTCACACAAAAAACATACTATAGTTACACTGTAACACACACACACTATAGTCATACACTGGCCCACACACACACTATAGTCATACACTGGCCCACACACACACATACTATAGATACCCTGTCACACACATACACACTATAATCATACCCTGTCACACACATACTATAGATCCCCTGTCGCACACATACTCTAGATCCCCTGTCGCACACAAAACATACCATAGATCCCCTGTCACACACACAAAACATACCGTAGATCCAGTCACACTCACAAAACCTATCATAGATCCCCTGTACACAAACTACCCCCCCCCACCTTACCTTGTGCGCTCTGCGGCGCGTTCTGTAGTGTCTTCTATCACATGGGACAGCACCTATCACATGGTGCACGTCCCATGTGACAGTCATCGGCAGATCCATTCATCGGAGGGGAGGAGTGGACGCGCGGCAATCAGTAAGTGTAGGGCCGACCCCATCACTGAGCGCACAGACTGTCATGCCGAATTCTGTGCGCTAGCAACCGGCCCATCTGGCCATCGGCCCTTCTGGCATTTGCCCAAAGTGCCAGATAGCCAGTCCGGCCCTACACACAGAACAGTTCTGCCGAGCAATGCACTCTCTGCTTTTTCAAAATGATGCAAGATAGAGACAAACCACCATCCTAACACAGAGAACTGCTTCAAGGCCAAGATATAGCGTGAGTAACATAGAGCTAGAACAACATATTTATTACTATAAGCACTTCAGAATTGTTATGGCTATCAGTGCGGCATAAACTTGTAGAACTTAGCAGCAGAGGTCTTCACCTATAGCAGCCGCTTTTCCCGTAGACTGGTTATGCTCACAGGTACTCGGATGCCCCCAGGACTTACTCTCAGTGTAGTACAAGTTTATGCTCACACGGCAGCGCACAGGCACAGGAGGTAATACACGGAGTAGGGACAGGCCAGAGTTTGGACCGGACAGAGCACAGGTGGAGAAGTCTGGTACAAGCAGGGTCTGGGTCACAGACAATGGTTTAGAGTCCGGGTACAGGCAAAATATCGGGGTCACGGGCAATGGTTCAGAGTCCGGGTACAGGCAAAAGGTCAGAGTCACAGGCAATGGTTCAGGGTCCAGAAACAGGCAGAGGTCATACACAGAGAAAGCAATACAAGGTTCAACATCAAAATAGCACAGGAGCAGGCAGCAGTACTGAGACAGGACGCTATAACCGGCAGTGAAGCTCAGTCCTCACTGCCTTAAATAGGACAGATGACCAATCAGGACAAGGCCCTGTAAGTGCTCCCTGCACTTGCATAATTAATTACTGGCACTTGCAGCCAATGATATTGTAGAGTGCCCTGCAGAGTTCCTAAACCTAATCAGCCATAATTGTCTGAGCCTACACAGCCCTGCGCACGCGTGTGGCTGTTTGCCAGCTGGCCGGGCGTGGCTCTAGGGAGCTTGAAGCGTTCTGGTTGTTGCCTAGGCAAACAGGACAAAGAGACCGGAAGTGACACCTCGGGCGTCATGGCAAAGGCCGGGACGCCACCAGCAGGGCAAGGAGAGTCGCTGCTGTGCCCGCGGCCGCTGCGGCTAGTAACAAGCATATTCTTAAATCTACTCACAGAAAATAATTCAGCATATTGATGTCTAAGTAGTGGCTTTACTTGCTTTTGAAATATTGATCAACCAAGCCAGTCTGAAATCAGAAGTAGATCCATTTTAAAAATGGAAATCCAGATAATTTAGGTTATAAAAAGTATCTAAGTAAAATTATACACTGGCAATAAAACCTCATCACTTTAAGTGAAGATAAGTAAAATAAATCTTTCCAGATGAAATCTGCCTTCTCTTAGCCTGTTCTGTTTGCCAAAGTTTCAATTAACTTATCACCTTTACTTCTGTAAATTAAATAGAGGCTGGTGAAAGCTAGAAAATATGCTCTTTTCCCCATATTTATTTACATATTATGAAAGTTTATTATAAATGTGAGTGGTGGAAATTGACATGGTTTACTTTAAGAATAATTTCAAGTTAGAAGTCAATTAATCTGATAAATGTACATTTAATGCATCTTGTCAGGTCACATTAATACACAGATTAGCTATGAGCTAAATGTTGTTGAATCAAATTACCTTTATCATCTTCTAATTCACTGTCACAAATTGTTTCATTTAATTAGGATAAAAATCAGCCATTATTTGCATGAATTGTGACTTTTTTCACCAAGAAGCTGCTGGCCTCATCAACTTGAGATAAAAAAAAAAATCACAACACACTTTTGCCATAGGCTATGTAAAAGGAACTGTAACCTTAATGTTAATATAAACACCTCACACAAATGAAATATAAATATTAAATAACAAAGAGATGCATTCATAATTTCAACACTGTGTTTTTTTTTTAACAATTGTTTTTACATAACCAATCATTTGACTCTACACTGGTTGATCTGTATAGTCCATAGATTAAATGAGTAATAATAAATATTTTTCTGCATGTTATTACCAAAAAATTGTATTAACCAAGAAACAGGGTGGGCACGATAACATGCAGACAGGCACCCATCATCAGTTTTGCTGTGTGGACAGGGAATGTATTTTTGAGAATTGGTTGTCCAAAAGTGGACAACACCTTTAATATCATGCAAATGAATGTGGCACTAACCCCCCGCCCTCCCCATCCCATATAAAAAGAAGTGCCAGTCCTATAGTTTTCTTTATAGGAGCAGTCACAGCCCTATGAATCACCTTATGCCCATCATAAAGATTTGTGCACCTATGTCCACTAGCAGCATACTATAGAAAAACATACCACCATACTTTTAAACCTAAACTTAATTACTTTGTCTCTGGGTTACATAGCTTACCTTACTAAATTGCGCATGTTTTATCTTTAGTTGGGAGATCTAGCCAATTTCATTTTGTGGGGAATTTCACTACTCGCGTGAAATTAATGATGGGAAAATTCAACGAAAGTGTATTTTCACTATTTCTGTTATGATGCCATAAATAAACAATAACAATTTTATTCCAAAACGCTACCAAAATAAAGATCTATCTGTCCTAGATAGACCAAGTAAAGGTCTACTACCCAGCTGTTGAGAAGCTTCAGGTAATTTAAGCACCTAACACTTTGGTACCTTGCTGTAGTAGTCTCAGGGTGTCAATGGTGGAAAGCTACCCACTTTGAAGTGCACTCTTTTCTCTCAGTCTACCCTGTCAGGAGAATACAGTGCAATACAATAACATCCATTTAGTCCGTATTTCTGTTTTGTTCTGGGGCTAACAGATCCAGTTTACCAAAATCGTTCCATGGCTTGTAATCCCATATGATTTATAGTGCCAAATGACTTATGGTATGCCATCAATAGCACACAGTCTTATCGTTTATAAAATATTGCCATTCCAAGTAGTATGAACTGGCACAGCTAATCTAGAACTTTACCCTTCATAGCTTTGGAAGCATTATGTGGCCTGCAATACAAAGTGTACCAATGCTTAACAGAGACTAATGAGGAAATATCTCATTAAAGCAACTTTTCCACCTACATAAAAAGTTTGACTAATATGCCCCTCCCCCTATGCAGAAACCTGGGGGCTACTACATGCATCTTCCAGGTGCTCTGCCTGTTCTGTAATAAACAGCCGGCAAATCAATTCTGTACAGCACTTTTAGTCAGCAGCAGTGGAGTATGTGAGCAAGAGGACCAATCATAAGCCACAATTTACTGACTGCGGCTCGTGATTGTTCCTCCTGCTCACATCCCCTTGTGTTTGGCGAAGTGAAATGTGCGCTAGTAAAATCTTTTCTGTAAATGGCAATACAGCTTTAAAGAAACATATATTCCACCCATGGCAGGGCTTTACACAAGTGATTAAAGAAAAAAAACGTATTCCCATTGGAAATGGTATAACCATGAAGGGGCTAAAACACATTTGTCTTTAAGGTGTAAATGTAGAAAAATGCATCTTTAAATCCGAGCTAAACAATTATTTATACATTTTTCTGTTAATTAGTTTCTTTGCTTTTAGGCACAGCAGATGCACAACTACTTTTGTTCTTTTCATATAGACAGACTATATTTCAGCAGCTATTGCTTGGGCATTAGCCATGCGTTATTTGGAACAACTATGTGATGAGTGCTGGCCAAGGACGTAGCACCATATGGTATATCAGTGTATATATTTACTTTATTAAACAAAGTGTTTAATCCACAATTACCATATGGGTTCAGTATTGGAAGTCAAATAAAAATAATTTAAATAAGTTCATATTATACACTGCAAATGAAAATCTTTTTAGAAAACAAACTATTACAATGCTAACATTCTAACACTGTTCCTTAAAGTTAATGCAATTAGATAAACAAATTTTCACGCACTGCAAATCAACAGTTCCTGGGGCACGTTGCTCCAAAAACCACATAATGATTTTTACATTTTGAACGTTAGCAAAAGTAATTTAGTTTACGGCCAGTATGAATTTATTAAAGGATTAAAATGGTAATGCAAAGATTATTTCTTATTGTTTGTGCATGTGGATATGTACAATGGGGTGTGTTGGTTCCTGTCAAAATGTGTCAAGTGTGCCAGTGTATTTTATATATGTATATATATTTCAAGAATGTCATTATTTCTTGTTTTTCTGGGAGAGAAATGGAGTAACCATAATACCGATTAATTCATAACATCTAGAGCCTCATTTATAGTTGGACACATTTGAGTCACAAACATATATAGAAAAATACACACCCAAGAAAAAGCATACTTATGTGTATATGTTGAGTCGGACGCATCACAAGATGTGTTCAGCTAAAAAACAGTAGCTGTATACTTACACTCCATGATAGCAATAGATAGAGAAGTGGCTTGACAGTGTTAGTAGTAAATGCTAAAGTCGCATTGCCCTATTTATACACAATATAATAATTTAATTAAGTGTCATATGCTCAAGAGAAAATAATGTCTTGACAATTAATAAATGGGAAAACTGCATTTTACATATAAAATGTAACTAAATACAAACACCAATGAAATTAAATTAATTAAATACAAACAACTGTTGTGTTCACCTTTAAAAATCAAATGGAAATCTTCTTTTCCACAGTAGTTCTAATAGAAATCAATCAATTAGTGCAAATAGATGAGCGATATGCTAATGATATAATATCAGTTGGAGTGGTTTTTATGTAACCAATCAGTAGCGGTTAAACAGTGATAGTCATCATTATCATCATCACTGAATATTGTCACACCAGCTCTCTAGCAAAGGCGTATCTGCTGATGCTTCCACATCTGTGACACAATTATATGAACACACCCTTACTGTACTCAGCTTGTGCTTGCCAGTCCTGTTCTACATCTCCTAGAAGATGCAAATTAGCGAAACACAAAAATGTAAATACGGACATATGTGTACATGGGCAGTATGGAAATGTGTACATATTAAAAAAAATGATGTACTTCTAGCTCTAAAAGAGCCCTAATGTTTGGTGGTCTTCGCTACTTTAAATATCTATGAGGACTGTCAAACATACACACTCTTCTAGGCACTGGTGAAATACTGTATACAATGGGTATTTGGCCGATAGTTGTCCCTTTATCTCTTTGGATAAGCCTTCAGCTACTCTGCAGTCATCAGGCCATAGCTGGGAATTCTCAGGTGTATAATAAGGAAGCAGAAAAGACACAGGAAAGCCAACAATTCGGGACAAAAACAAATCTGTAGGAAGGTAATCTTTCTGTCTCCTTTTACAAGTTGAAAACAACAGAAAACATACTGTACAAATTCTGAGTTCAAATTTGTCATTTGTCACATAGTTTGCATGTATATATCATAACCACAGACATATACTGTATTTAGTACTTTGGATAACGTAAATATATAACTATTCTAGATTTAATCTAGCCTACATTGTCCTTTCAGTTAACATTAAGATTGGCTCTAGTTTAAGTTTGAAATGTAAGGTAAGTAAATTAGAGTATATGATGAATGTGTGGGCATAATTATTTGTACCTTAAGCATGTTTCCTATCTATATTTATGAAAGTACATAAGCTCATCAGAGTTCAGGTCCAAGCAAACGAATAGAATGCAGCCAGAGTGCTGATTGATGATCTGGATTGCAGCCCAGAAGCCTCTGTTGCTTCCCCGTGTTCTTTCGTTTCCAGCAAACAAAACCAATAAGGCATAATAAAATAAAAATAATACTTCCGACTGATGACAAATTAGTCACAGAATTTTCACACAGCAATTAAAACAAACTTTTTGTGTGTGTTCTGCTTTTGGCATACTGCCCAATGTAAATTAATTGAGTGTAGCTGTATGACCAAAATAAGCAGATGAGACCTGTATGCTTGGTCTCGACAATACATCATGCCTAAATGGAAATACTGCACTCACTCATAGCATGAATAATAATAGAAGGACTGCCTAAAGCAGCATTCAAAATTGCTCCCACCTTATATCTTCCTGAAATAAACATGTACATTTATATTTTTGCATAGAACATTATAAAAAGTATTCTAGACATTATAATTATTATTAACTCTACCACCAAGCTAAGGATCTGGTGCCCTGCATTGTTTCCAAAAAGTTGTACCTGGAAATGCTCCATTACTCTGCGTCTAATTACGGGGCATCCCATGACCTCTGCACTGAGGTTAAAGACTGTCCAATATGTCTTATGCTTTATAAATTCATAAAGTAATCAACACTGGAATTGGAAAATAATTTATGTTAACCAGATCATTTTCATAAAACGACTGACATTCTAAATATGCCTTAGGGGGAGATTCAATTGTTGACGATGTGGCACACGGATATCACTGCAATGTCCGGCTGCGCACATTACCAGCAATTACTGTAGGAATATCTGTTCATTTTTCTGCGCACCTCTATGGGGTGCGGAGATTCCTGCCATAGCAACGCTGCGATGTCTCTCTGTGGAAGTTCTGAAGACACCTTGTGCTAATTTGAATCTCCCCCTTAGTGTTGTTAAATTAGTCTATCAATTTGCAATGCCAGTATCACAATGTCTTCAGTATCACCTTTATGCTGACGACATTCAACTCTATATCTCCTCTCCTGATCTTTCCTCCACCCTCCTCGCTCGGGTATCCGACTGCCTCTCCGCCATCTCCTCCTGGATGTCTGAGCGCTTTCTCAAAATCAATATCTCTAAAACTGAACTCATTGTCTTTCCTCCGCCCAGACTCCCATCCCACCATGACCTCTCTATTGTCATCAATAACACCACCATCTCCTCTGTCACCCAACTTCGCTGGCTGGGTGTCACCCTCGACTCCTCTCTCTCTTTTGCTCCCCACATTCATTCCCTTGCCCAAGCCTGTCGCTTCCAACTACGCAACATCGCCCACATCCGTCCTTTTCTCTCTCAGGATGCCACCAAAATTATCATCCACGCACTCATCATCTCCCGCCTCGATTATTGTAACCTCCTCCTCACTGGCCTCCCCCACTCCTGTATCTCCCCCCTCCGCTCTATACTCAATGCGGCCGCAAGACTCATCTTCCTCTCACGCCGCTCCTCCTCTACCTCCCCTCTCTGCCTTGCCTTACACTGGCTCCCCTTCCCCTACATAATCCTTTTCAAACGCCTCACCACCACTTATAAGGCTCTCTCCAACTCTACTGCCCCTTATATCTCTAACCTCCTCTCCATTCACACTCCTGCCAGCTCCCTGCGCTCGGCCAACGACCGCCGCCTCTCCTCCACTCTTATCACCTCTTCCCACTCCAGAATCCAAGACTTTTTCCGTGCAGCCCCCCTTCTCTGGAACGACCTCCCTCGTTCCATCCGTCTCTTTCCCACTCAAAACTCACCTTTTCCTCAAAGCCTACCAACCATCTACTTAACCCCCATCTCCTCCCTTTAGCTCGTCCTCCCTTCTCTCCTCTTGCCTCAAATGGCTCCTCTTGTGCCTGGTCTGTTTACCCTCCCTTAGGATGTAAGCTCATATGAGCAGGGCCCCCTCACCTCCTGTCTCCATACCTGTTCTCCCGCTCCGTCTTTACTGCATATGACTGGCCGGAGTTTCTGAAGTATTGGTACTTTTTGTTCATTGTTCTGTATGGTTTCACCCTGTATAGTCTACTGTTAGTACTGTGTGCGGCGCTGCGGATACCTTGTGGCGCCTAACAAATAAATGATAATAATAATAATAATAATGCCAAATACGGGTTTATTGGATATAAGCATTTTAAAAAGGAAAAATAGTATTTATGTATAATTCTACCCACTAATAATGCCATGGTAGGTGGTAGGAATGGGATATGAGTGCAGTAGATCATTCTTTAGCAGGAATTCTTAAAATAGGAGCCTAAAAAAGTTATTTGATTTCTGGGAATCATCTTTAGGGTCAACTTCCTGTATGCTAAAAGGTTGTCTCTCCAGGAGTGAGGAGAATCCCCAATATTTGCGGCAGATCAGGTATACTCTCTAATTACCTGCCAAGACAGGCTTTTATCATGCAGGCAGTATGATTCCATCAATCACTCAATGCCATCGATCTGGTGGAAACCTTGGAAATGGTCAGAAAACAAATTTAACTCCACTCTGATGTAAATAAATTATTACTGACCTAAACAGTATATCTTACATAACTGAAGTAATATACATAGCTAAATGTGTACCAACATAAGGTCTGTTTTATCCTTTACAGAAAGCAGCCATTGCTTTTGAAGGTGGGACTACTATATGCTGCATTACTGTAAGGCACTTTTGAAGTCAGAGCCTGTGTGGCCCACCTTTAGTCTCATAAAGTAAATATATGTCCAGACTATAGAATGTCGAAGAAATATACAGTGGTCAAAGTGGGAATTTTGAAGTTCAAATATGGAAATGTCAAGAGAATGACCGTTAGTCGGGGGCCTAAGCTTTAGGGATTTTG
The DNA here is from genome assembly GCF_038048845.1 of Mixophyes fleayi. Taxonomy (NCBI): domain Eukaryota; kingdom Metazoa; phylum Chordata; class Amphibia; order Anura; family Limnodynastidae; genus Mixophyes; species Mixophyes fleayi. The sequence continues at coordinate 164,470,240 of NC_134405.1, forward strand.
ACAATATGAAACTTATTTTAGATGTTTTTAGTACTATATAGTATATTTTTAACACTATGGCAGGGTTTCCCAAACCCAGTCCTCAGGGCTCCCCAACAGTGCAGGTTTTCCGGATCACATGTGATATAATTAGGACCACCTGTGGATCTGTTACAATGTGTCAGTCAGTAATGAATACACCTGTGCTCCAGCAACGAGATATGGAAAACCTGCACTGTTGGGGAGCCCTGAGGACTGGGTTTGGGAAACCCTGCACTATGTGGTCATCATAAGATGCAGTGCTGCTAAATATGCATCGCTGCACATCGCAGTGATGCATATTTATGCACCGCTAAGATGCACTATGCCTGCACTATGCTACTCTAGGAGCCCCAGCAAAGTGACCCCTCTCCAGCGATTCTATCACCGGCAGTTTAGCGCTGCCAGTGACAGGAGGATTCTGCGAAGCCAGAGAGGCTTCTGCAGAATCCCATAGCAAATGATAGGTATTGCCATCCTGAGAGGGCGTTACCTGTTTGCGCAATGTAAAGCTTATTAAAGCTTTATGCATTGCAGAACATTGCAGTCCCCAGATTAATCTATGGGGACTGTGATGCTGCACGGTATTAGCCTAAACGAAACTGTGAAATCTCCTCCGTTAGGTAGTTAATGCAGAGTAAATATACTTAAAAGATGTGGAAACTGCAGTTTCCGCATCTTTTAAAGTGGAAAATTAGCTTGATGCATAGATCCCTATATAGTATATTATAAAACATAATAAATAATGCAAGGCTATTTGCCCGGGTGGGGTATGTGATAGCGAAGCCCTAAATAGCCACAACTGTTATAATGACATTTTAAAAGCGACTGATGTAAATTCCTATGAGGTGTTAATAGCTACAGAAGTATGATGAGTGGGAGTTAATTATGAGGATGAGGGAAATAATAATTGAGGGGGGTAATGAATATGAATGAAATAAATTAATGATGTTGGGTTTAATAAATTATGGGGATGAGGGCCTTAGCTGATAATTATAAAGGAGTTTATGATGTTGAAGGTATTGTTAACATGATGATTTAATAATTATAAGGAGGCATTAATTATGATGGGGATGATGTGTAGATTAATGATAATACATGGGAGATAATGATAATAAGGGGGTTCATTTGTAATGTTGAGGGTTAATTAGTGATAGGAAGGTTGATGTTGTAGTAGAGATTATTATGATGATGCTGAGTTATTTAATGATTTTGAGGAGGCTAGTTGCTGAGGATGAGGGCTTGAGTGATGAAGGGGTCAATGATTAGTATGAGGGGGTTAATTATGATGAAGTGTTATTTATGAGGATTTGGGGGCTGATGGACCACGTTCAGGAGGTGGGGAGAGGAAGTAGATAAGAAAGAATGGGTGAAGGGGGCAAGTAGAAGTGAATGGAGGTGGAGAGAGAAAGGGGGTAAAAAAAGTGAGGGAGGAGAGAGAAAATGGGGGACTGAAAAGGGGTAAGGAGAGGGATTGACAGTGTCTATGAGTAAGGGGAAAATAGAAAGTGGGGGAAAGGTTCGTAAGAAGGGTTGGGGACAAGGGGAGTTACGAGAGGGGCCTATTAGACATGCCACTTGGAAGGAACAGGACACTCCCCCTTTGGCAGCACAGTGTTACTTACACAATCTCCCTGAATTTATTTTTGCAAAAGTAGGCAAGAATGAATTAGCCTGTTTTGGAATGCCATATCAAAGTAATTGCTAAAATCTAAATATACTATGTTCACTGAATCACTCTGGCCTATCACTTTTGTTGAGTCAAAATTCCAATAGATTTGTTTAACACGATCTCCCAGCAGCAGAGCAACATTTATTATTTTGAACGATTCTATTCTCCTATTGGTTTGAGACTCACAGGTCTAAGGTAAGCATATTCTTCCCTTCTGCTTTTTGTATAGTGAAACCATTCTAAAATCACCTGCAATTACACTTGGGCTTTTCTCTATTTAGCAAAGCCTCCTCCTGCCTTCAGTCTGCATATACATGTATGGGGACCGTGATCTGACCAATTTGCTTTAGCCACCAGCCTTAAAACGCTAACACCTCAACATGGTGTTAGCTTACCTTTTTAATGGGGTCCATAGCTGCCCATAGCCGCTAGAGAAGCTGCTGTGGATACATTAAGACAACAACAATGTGTACTAGTACCTAATTCTTGCAGTGCATAGGTGCGTACATTGGCATCCACATGCACCTGTGCACTGAAATATTCAACAAATGGAGTGTGAATGAACATGAAAGGTGAAGACATGTTAAGATTCTTGTTTTATTGAACACTCCCTCACATTCTGTGATAAATGATGCATTCCTTCATTCATTTTGGCTTCTGTAAAGAAGTGATGGCTGCATACATCCTGTCTGGTACTTTACAGTCAATATTTTGTTCTCTTGCATCCCAATCGTTCAACAGATAGACTGAGTGAATAATATATAAAAGGAACATTGTGATGGGGAAGGGGTGAGGAACTTGCATAAAATTAGGAGGCAAGAGAATGAAATTGTTGGGATATTGGTATAGTCTCTTTAACTCTGGTGGGCATTAATCACTTACTGTGCATTAGCTCTTCAACTGTGGTGAGCATGAATCATTGTACACCTGTCTCATTAAATGAAGGTGTGCTGCTCTCCTGATCTGATTGGATATTTGGAGTTTAAAAGTCTTTCATGTTTCATGCAGCTTTGTCAGTGTTAGGGTGTCACTCTGCATTCTGGACTTCTGTACAGTCACCTCTCTGGGATTTTTCTGTGAGTACGCCATTTTGAACTTTGAACAGCCTATTAAACATTGGTCAACTGGCTAGGAAGGAAATCTTTCCATATTTCTCTAGCTGCTGATTACAGCAAGGAGGGACTCTGGGATCATCTCCATTGCGCTTGGAATTTTGCCTTTTTTCAGGTAGATCAAGAAGATTGGATATTCTCCAATAATAAGATTGCATCTTGTGAGTAATGTGTCTTCTTTCACAAGTCTGTGACTTAATTATTCTGTGTGAAGCACTACAAACTGCTTCACACAGAATAATTGCTAGAATCATTACTAGAGACTTTGCTCTGTGTTTACAAATCAGTAGCAAGCTGTGTTTTCACTGTATATGATCTTTGGTTTCTGTGGATGTTTATGTTATGTTCAATTACACTTATACTTATTCGAACTTGTCTACTGCCTCTTTCAATCATTGAAGTACCTAAGAGAGATGCTCTAAGTATACAAATAAAAAGTAAGAAGGGAAGGGGGAGTGGGACATCACTTAATTTGATAGATAAGTAGGTAACTAAAGGACATACAGGTACACAAGGAGGAAGGAGGATGGGAAAAAAAGAGAGGTTGTGGAAGTGGAATGGAATATAATAGTATGACTGAAAGCAGTTGCATATGTCTGTAATATATTTTAAGCACAGGCTCCTAAACAAAACAATACTAACAGGAATCCTCAGGTTCAGTGATTTCTGTTGCACATTCCAGAGTGATGGTAGGATGATACCTATGGCAGCTGTCCCAAAATATGTTGGTGTTTCAGTTATTTTCAG